>NC_133816.1:10222862-10522862 GCF_043250625.1 Sebastes fasciatus | reverse complement strand
CTGAACAGATGCATTTAAATACTGGTCTATTAGTTAAATGGATCATCCACGAGTGCAGCTGTCATGAGGCAAAAAAGGCATCTGGACTCGGAGCGCGCCAGAGGAAAATTGCTGCATCACCAGGACTTTGCAGCGGGAATATCCACCTGACTGTTTTTTGCTCAGAACATCAGAAATGGTTTCTGGCGAACTTCCATGTTGGACTTCTGTGCATTTTTTTTTTTTTAGATAACATTACCATTAAAACTATAGAGAATAATATCTATCCTTCCTTCCCATGATGCACCAGTTCCAACTACATGGCTGCAGGTGCTGTCGTGAAAGGCCCTTTAGACCCAGCTAAACATGAAACAGGCTGATGAAAGGCAATTCACACTCGAAGCTAGTCTTTGGCAGTCATATTCATTGGCCACCTGAAATGAGAACGTGGCCCACGGAGGGTTAACAATGGGGAATTCGGAGGTGAAGAGTCGCAATAATTGTTGCTTCCAATTCCAGACTAGAAGGGATGTGGCGATCTGGAAGGCCACTCAGTGACAAAGCTCGGAGAGAGAGTGCTTGGATGGGGGCCCAGGAACAAAAGGTTAGCCCCCTATAAACAGCATTGATAGAGCGAGCGGTAATGGCAGGAATGGTTTGGAAGAGGCTAGCTTGTAGTGGCGTTCAGTCAAGGAGTGCACCAATCGCTCTGCACTCAGCGCTGTCGAGAGTCCGGACTTGTCACTTTTGTTTTTTTCCTCCCATTTCTCAGCGTCTTACCGATTTTGGTGTAATTGGCTGTCTTTGTGCTGGGGAGAATGTCTGCAAGGGAGGACTAAATAATATAATACTGGTGCTTGGCCTCGATGTAAAGTGAAAAAAAAAATACTTTTTGCAATGAATATCTTGAATAAATGTTTCTTGAAACTCACAGGCACAGCTAAAACAGTGGAAAAGGAAGAGAAAGCATCCCAGAAGTCACAGGTTGTGTGACAGCTGAGAGTCCTCAAGCACTACGCCTGTCTTCTCTAGGGGGGTAAAAGAGTTGACGAGTGCTCCTCGCTGAAATGCACATATGTGAGTGTCAGTATTTCCCACTGCATATGTGGATATCTGTATTTAATAGATAATGTAATATAAACAAAGCACTCTATCAATCCCTAACACCTGCTTAATTGTCCCCTTTTCTGCCCCAATCTAATGAAGCACAATGGATGAATAAAGCAATAAATTATAAATAAATTTATGTTTTTTGTAAAACCCACACAATGTAAACTAGAGATGCACCGATACTCGACACCGATACCTGGGATTTAGGGTACTGATACCGACTACTGATCCAATACCAGTGTTTAATTAATAAGCTGTATGCGTCACTGTGTGGAAGTGACTGGGATCATTCGTGTTTGTGTAACGCTTGACTTAAGCATTGCTTTCCTAACTTTGTAAAAAACTAAATTTAGCGCCAATTTGTTTTTAATGCCACTAATTTCTTTAACGCATTAACGCAACTTGCAATATTGATATTTTGGAGGTTGTAGTGGGTGTTTTAGAGCTAGAGTGAACTAAAAAACCTAAGCAATCCATTGGTACCAACCATGTCATACTTTCTTGTCGCGAAGGAGGCTAAATAATGCTCCAAACTTACGCAAAATTTTGGCGAGGAAAAACTGGCATGATTAGGGGTCCCTTGACCTCTGACGTCCAGATATGTGAATGAAAATGGGTTCTATGGGTACCCACGAGTCTCCCCTTTACAGACGTGCTCACTTTATGATAATCACATGCAGTTTGGGGCAAGTCATAGTCAAGTCAGCACACTGACAGCTGTTGTTTCTGGACAATATTTGTCGTTGTTTAGTGTTGTAAATTGATTTCCAGTAATACAGTACATATATACATACGTACATATATACATCCAGCTCACCGATATCTGAACCAACAAACAGTTTCAGTTATATTATTGGAAATATGATATCCTATTGCTACTGTACATAAAAGCAAAAATGGCCAAAAGTCAGTATAAGCATGAGATCATACATAGACGCAGTTCTGCCAAAAACAATAGAAAGAACAGCAATGTGTAACGAGTGAAACACCCCTTTAAATATATGCCATTATATGCAGTATATGTGGATATCTGGTGGAGGGCTGAGGTTCACTCATATCATACCTTTATGTGTTTTAAACTGAAAATAATCTAATTAAACCCAGCATGGCTCACGAGGGTGTCTACCCCTGATTACACTCATTGCTGCCCATCAGGACTGTTTACTGCATCAGTCTGCTAATGTGAGCATCACTGGTGCACACACACACACACACATGCACAAACACATGGGGAAAAAGAGAATGAGAGCTATGAATCAGGAAATCTTGGATGCCCTGACTGTAATGAACCCCCCTATAAGGGCTCCTGGGTAATTCAATCTCCATTCGGAAACGGCGCTCTCTGCATAATGCGCATTTCATCTGGCTCGCGTCGAGATCCGTCTCCGTGTTCGCCGAGCGAGCGGGGCCCCTGAAAGTGGCAGTAGCATTAGATATTGCACGGGCATTGGGCCTAACTGCGCGGATAACCTTTCAGCCGTGCTAACACTGGGAATTTGGTGAGGGCATCCTGGCGTTAATTGGACGGTGAGGCAGACCTTATTTCAAAAAGCTTGCCTCCTCAGTTTGGTAATTGTTACCATTATGACTTGACAACACCACTCACTGCATTTCAAGTGAGTCCGGGCCCTTGCTCAGTGGCATGAATATTCCACCTCGCTGTTCTCACCAAACTGTCTCCAGAGAGCCAGTGCTCATCAGCGCTGAATGGGTGTGTGTGTGTGTGCTCAGCCATTGTGGCTGATGCCCATCATGCTGAAATGTGCTGAAACACTTGGCTTGAAACTGGGTAGATATTCACTTTAAGAATAAACTAGCTGCTGTAGCATGAAAGAAGCTGTCTATACCACCAGCACTGAGTGGCAAGAACTCATTGTGAAAGGGTCACTTATGCCTTCCTCAATGTTATTTGATGTAGTGTTCAACCGCTTGCAGCCAATGCTACATGATATCTTTCTAACTCAATGCATATGGGGAATTTTAAAGGTTATGATAAAGGTTCCGAGTTACTAGACAACACATTTTTATCAGAGTTTTGCTTTATTATCCGTCATGCAAAAATAATAAATCCGTAGCCACTTTATTACTATGTTATCAGCTGTAAGTGAATACTCAAAACATTCGTGATTCAAATCATTGTCACAATTTAACATTTTACTATAATTTAACAATTTAATTGATTGTTTATACAATATCTACAGTGAAATATGGATAGGTTAAAATAAGAAAAGATACAAAATTCTGCATAAATGTCATGTAAGTGTTAAGTGGCTATGGTGGCCCAATGGGTGGTTGGGCTGTGCAATGTTTCCACTGTATAAAAATGGAAAATGTACATATGTCACAGTTGTAGGGAAAACTATAATACAATTAATTAAACATGAAAAAGTAAAAGTAATTTTTTTAGACTAAACCGGGAATTTTTTTACATGTTAAGAAAGTGAAATCATGACCAAAATTACTTTACAAGGGTTTGATTGGTCCATTTGCACCTTGTAGAGGTCAAAAGACCCACTTAAAGGAACAGTGTGAAGGATCTGGCGGTATCTAGTGGTGAGGTTGCAGATTACAACTTCTCCCGTGTGCCAAGCGTGTAGGATTGCTACAGTGGCTGATGCAGAAACACAAATGGAGTAAGAGTAAGAGGGCTTAGAGTGTGTGTATATACATGGGAAGTGAGTGTTGAAGCAAGAGCGAGAGAGCGGCGGCGACGGGAGTGAATAATGTTATTACGTTAACAGTGTTTGGCTTGTCCTATCTGGGCTCAAACACATGGTGGACTCCGTGAAGAGGACCTGCCCCCCATATAGATATAAACGCTCATTCTAAGGTAACGAAAACACAATAATTCCTTTTTTTCAGGTGATCATACAATAAAGAAAACATACTTTTTAATATTATATTACATTTCTGCCAAAAGATCGCCCTAATTGTTACATACTGGTCCACACTGGACCTTTACATAAAATCCTAAATACAGTACATTTTATGGAGCCCTTTTAGATAGCAATATTTGTGCAAAGAAGAACAAATCTATAATAATGAATAAATATGTTATATGTCATTAACTGCTTCAATAATCAGTTATCTGTATGGGTAAACTGAAAATGTAGATGTAGAAAATCCACCCGACAGGTAAAGTATATGGAATAACTGGAGGGGCACTGAAGTGATATTAATCAACGGCCGATTACCATTGCGTCATAATTGCAGCTTGTGTGCAATTGCATATATAGGTGCACTTGACCATTGTGCGTTCATGCACGTGTTCCTGCATTTACACTTTATTTATTCTGTGTTCGACACACTTTACCTTTTGTATTGTGTTCTCACTCTGCATTCTGGCTATGCTGCATGTTTTGTTTAGTGGGGGAGCCTATGGTGTTTAGAAAAAAGAAAAGATTTGTAGATGTTTAAAAAATTAGCCCCCCATTGTGAGCATTATTGCGGCATTATACAAATCAAGATGCAGCTTCTTGCAATTACAGTTACATTGTCTTACGCAATAACACAATATATGGTTATGAAAAAGGATGTTGTGTTGCGGTGAACGTTTTCATCTGAGTGATTGACATTCACATTTTGCCATTTGAGGCCTTTTATGTCGACACGGTGTCACAAATGCTGTTATGTAGTGTATGTTCCTAAATTGGCCCAGTTTTTGCAGCTTTTTGTGAAGTAGAATAAACACTATCAAAAGCCCGTTTCATACCTTGACTTGGTTTTAATGTGCACACTTCACTCCGCTCATAACAAGCTTGAAGTTGCATGCCGGGTTAAGCAGCCTTCCACGAAGTAATGAGCTGATGAATAAGTAAACCTTCACATTATGATACAGAGATTCTGCGGTGTAGTTGGGGTTCATTCAGTTTGAACAATTCTGTCTTCACAAATTCATTTGGAAAATGAAATCAGACTCGTAAGTTGTCTAACAATGACAATATTCTGAACCTTACTTTGTTATATTTTCACCCAATTAATTTCCCCTAGGCCAAATTTGCCAATTTATCCCTGTGCACATTGATCTCACCACAACTGAATGAAAAGGTGAGTTGAAAAGACATGAAAAGGAGAAAATGCCCTTGGCCTGGTTTTCTCTCATACCCATTGGCAAGGCCATTTTCTGGATTTGCCTTTGATACCGGGTTGTGCTTTAGAACACACAAAAAAGAAAAAATAACTTGAACCAGATAAAAAATATAAATTTACCATGACCTAAATATTGCAATTCATGCAATATTAATTAGTAAAAAAAACACAATTGTACACACCATTTTAACATGCACATCAATCAAATCTACAACAAAATCAAGGTGCCTCAAGATTTGTTCATTTCCAACAACATTTGCATCAACTATATGATATGTTACGTTGTCAAAAAGATGAAAAATATGCCTAATATGCATCAAAATCAGTTTGATTTGCAGTAATGACATGACAGCTCACATTTATCAGTAATGCAACATGCTTTCAGGCTGGTGAGTTTTCCAGATATACAGTCAACAGAAAATACAACTGTCAGCAAAAAAATTATTGATTTGTCTTTTTAATTTAAGCTCAAACAAATCCATAACCCTGACCAATCTGAAACGAGTCTTAAAGTTACAGTGTGTAGCATTTCACGGGATTGATTAGCCAAAATGTTATATAATATTCATAACTCTGTTTTCATTAGTGAATAATCACCTCAAAGTAAGAATCGTTGTGTTTTCGTTAACTTAGAATGACCCCTTCATATCCACATAAGGAGCGGGTCCTCCCCAGGTGCCATATGCCTTTATTCCGACGGACTATTATTCCGAAAAATGTCCTATTGGATAAAAAAAAACAAATCGGGAAGGTCTGATGATGAACAATGGGCGTTTGTTTTCAGGATAATGGGCTGTTGAACAAATAGGCTTTTGGGGATTTTTTGGACTATTGGGGTTTCTGAATAATGTGATCAGAACAATGGGGGAGTCCCCCCCACCTCTCACCCATTTGATTCTGGGATGATCTTCAGCAACCCTGGACAGCATAACTGAGTGTCGAACATGGGTGGTTTGATGGATTGTAAACCGACGAGCCAGGCTTTCTGTCAGCTGAGTAATGTGCCGCAAAACAAGCCAACACAATCCAATTATAATAATTGTGGAGGATATTGAGGCTGTATCCAACACTGACTTCTGTACTTGGTGAAAGCCACCACAAGCCCATATGACAGGCATCTTCCATGCTCCACACGCTAATTGACTTTTTCCAACAACATCGGCTGAAAAAAAAATTAAGCATTATCTAAAAGTATAATAGCTCTCGCTCCGAACCATGAGTCATGCGTGAGTCTTGATGGCCACATGAGGTGCAGGTAATTCCATGTTCTGTTTATTCCAAAGAATTTCAATTACAGCACAAATTTTCTGATATTATGCTGTAAATAATTTGCCATACTGCGAATTAAGTGCAACATTTCATTAGAGAGCACGTTTCCCTGGGAAAATTAGACCTCATCCGGGATTCAAGACATGCACTCACTCTCACCTGTGTTAATAACAAGGTTTGAACCGTGCTCCCATGTCGACTAATGGCCCATCCATCTGTATGCTGACGCAGGAGCACAAAGAGCACCATTTCCCCTGTTCTCTCTACTTGTTTCTAGAGCTCTCTCCCCTCTTTACGCCGTGAATGATAGCACCCCAGTGGCATTGTGGGTGATAAATAAATCTTGCAGGAAATAGGAACTGGATCTTGAAGGGGAGGGCCCAATGCAATGGGAAAAGAGATCAATGCGTCTTTTAATTATCAGTGTGGCTAAAGAGCACTATTGGGTTCGGTGTCAGCTGCTATAGGCACTAGATCTATTACACTGACTTTACCAAGCAGATATTACAATGTACATTCTTAGTGTATTCATTACAGACCGGAAATGTGGTTCATTTTCGGTAGCTAGAAGCCATTCATTTCAAATCATTTAAGATGCCAGCAGAAATCTGTGGTTGATCCTGTAATGCGTAGTCGATAAAATGTGAGTGGAATTGCAAATAATTTTAGCTCTTCTTTCCTGTTTTTACAAGCTTGTCTTCAGAGAGACAAAATCCAATTATTTCCTATCTTGAGTTCAAAATGTCCAAAGGTGTAACGAAGGCCAGAAATAGTGTTTTCCTAAAAAAGTTGTACACAGATTAGGGCATTCACGACTGCTGCATTTTAGCAGTCGACTACTCCCAAAACTAGTCAATCAATCGAATATATCAATATATATATTTTTTTCACCCAATAACAATGATCAATTTTCGTCAAAAAGGTATCAAATAGCCAGTAAAAGGTTAACTAATGTAGACGGGAACCACCTAGGCTCTGAGTGGCGACTGGTGGTTTTAATAGACGACTAATTTGACAATTGACTATTTTGTGAAACCCCTAACACACATATGAATAAACACACACATACAGATTGAAGGAATGCGAGGTGATGGGTGAGGATTAAGAGGAGGCTGTAGATTAGCAGTGATGGGTAGCGAGGGACGGCTTTGGTTTGCGTCTCACTCCTGACCATTAATCCCAACTGTAACTGAGTGTAGCAGATGGCAGCCGACAAAATGTAGTGACACTGATGGAATCTCGACTAATGACACTCCCAATCGGCAGAACAAGACAAACAGGGGAGAGGACACTTGCTCTGTCCCTGAGAGGAAGTGTCAACATAAAAAAAAATCGTTACTTCCACTTTGTTAGTTTGAGCACCGGGTGTTCGCAAGTTTTCTCACTTCCCAGGGTGTCTCTCGTTGAGAGTGTGTCAAAATACAGAATGGCTCAGTAAACCCAGGCTAGGTCTCTTGGTGAGAGACATTCGACTGATCCAGAATCATCTAATCTGTAATGCATTTACAGTATGCTATTATCATCAAATTGTTGATTAAAGTTTGAGACTTTGGGACTTTGTCTGGAAAAAATGTCAGACATATTCAATTCTGAGCCATTTGAAATGAAACTTCCATTAGAAAATAACACTGGCCCAAACATGTAATTAGAAAAAATCACCGTTAAGTACAAAGCCAACTTGCTACCGCTGTGTCTGCCACTCAGCAACTCAGCTGGTGTTTTGCATTTTGAATGGGAGGCAACAGGGCGGCTCTTCGGCCACATCTAATGCAGTAATGGATTGAGGCATGCATTCCGACCAAATGGATGCCTCTGTACAATATACTACAAGTTTGCTGCCGTCCACCAACTCTAATCTAAGCAAGTTATGACTTAAAGTAGAGGTAAGGGTCAACATTATGACATGATTAATAACCAGATCAATTTTCAGTCTTTTCTAATACGTTGGTTTATGACCATTTATACAACTACTTTTGGTTGAGCTTGTAGGACTTGATATTACAATCCTAAGTTTAATCGTCACTTTCTTGATGTGTTTAGTGGGGATAGGGGTAATCACTTCATCGGGGTCATCAGGTGGACATCCTCCTTCATCGGTATTTCATTGATAGGCCCATGACACCTCCAGAGGGCTCAACAGCAACACCTGGCGTCCCAGGTGCGCTCCCCTCCACTTTTACCCTCTTGCTTGTCATTTTGCAGCCCAGCTGGGATCCTTTCTCTTTAGCCAAATCCAGTTTCGCTTCTGATAAGGATGATGGCTTGTCGGAAGACCTGTCCTCGTACTCCCATCCCCTTCAGAAGCCTGGTTGTTGACGTGGCTAAGAACCCTCGACACCCTACCTCTACCGGGAGCACCTGGGTACGCTAGCCGCGTTGTTCTGCTTCGGCTGCTATTTCTGCATACCTCAGACTTTTGCGTTCATACGCTTCATCAACTGCTGCCTCCCATGGCACAGTTAACTCCACGATGAACAACGACTTCTGAGAGGTTGACGACAAGATCAGGTCCGGTCATGAGACCAGTTGTGATAATCTCTGGCGGAAAGATGAGCTTCTGATTTAGATCAACTTGCATCTTCCAGTCACGGGCAGTGTCCAGAAGGGTTGATTATCTATTCTTGCAGATGGCTTAACTGGAAGTTGTCCTGCTAATTCCATCAGCCTCATCTGTACTTTGGTTGATTAGAGAATGTTAGCATACTAACCATTGATGTAGAATGAAAGTAGAACAGATATTGAACTGTTTGCCGTGGTTATTTGACTAGTCCAGATGCTCTGTTACACATCACGCCAACGTGACTGAGTCCGCGACTTGACCCAAGTCCGTTTGTACGGAAGTTACACGCTGCAACCACAACGGTCAACAGTTCTTATCAATGGGAACGGTACATGTAAAAATGGCCGTCACTCTGACCATCCTCCTATGTTTAGGTCGTGTCTAGAAGATAACCCACAAATTGCGAACTCTCGCGAGATGGTTAAGGCTGGGCATTGACCTCAAAGAGTTAAGGTTAGGCATTGACCTTGAATGGTTGAGGTTAGAGAATGTCGTCGGGCAGCAAGTCTTGCAAAAGTTTTTGCACATTATGGGTTACCTTCTAGACATGACCCTATGCTGATTTAATAAATACACACTGTATAAATCATTATTTGCCTTTGTGAAGTTTTGAACTTTGTGATTCCTTGTGCTTGGACTTGTGAGTGATGATTGTGGGTGTTAAATATTAAACACCTCATTATCATGTTTATTTTTCATTGGCTTACACCTTCTGTCTGCAAGTGATGCAATGTAATTCAATTGCTCTAATCACCACCCTGATAAATATATGAAAATGTGCTATGCTCAGTTATCACTGAGTACAAGGTTTGAAATGTGGTTTACACTTTGAATGTGCTTTAAAGAGCTGTTGATTGAGGTATTAGCCTAAAGGCAGAGACACTTCTTTGGAGAAAATGACAAAAGATGCATAATCAACCAATACATAGGTCAATATATTAAAACTCTCACTTATGTACAGTACACAGTGTTGTCTTTCCTGGCATTAGCATTCCTTTTGTCAGATTGCTTCTTTCTCTCTCTGTCTCTCTCTCCCCCATCTCTCACTCTCTCCGGCTCCATGCAGTTCTTTCAGGGGAGGGGAATCAACTCATGTTAAGACCTCACAGTTATGATGAAAAGGGTAATCATCCTGTCACCGTGTGCAGCTAGACGAGCGCTTTTAGATTTTGAGAGTTACAGCTGACACCATTGACAGGCCGGGTCACTGTGCTGCTGTAGTCGGGAGAGGAGAGAGGGGAGATAAGAGAGGAGGGAAATGGAGTGGAGAAGGGGAGGAAAGAGGAGAGGAGCAGGTATAGGAGGAAGGAAAGAGAAGGAGTCGAGAGGAGGTGGGCAGGCAAAACGATGAAATTTAGTCCCCTATTAATAAATATTCACATTTCCTTCATGTTAAATGTACAAAAACAGATTTCTAAGGATTTCAGGGTCGTAAAAGTTCAAATCACTCAGAACAAATGCCATCCCTTATTCTAAGCTGTTCTGCAATCACCTGCCACAATCTATCTTTAAAATTCAGCATCTCTGTATTCTCTTATTTCTTTATCATAAAATGCTTTGTGCTGGGAGACAAAGTTTATCGGAAGCCTTTTTGGATGATAACATTGGCTGTTGACGGTTGTGAAAATACGCGGAAAAGTGGCCTGAAAGCTGCTACCCCATTATCCTAAACTATGATTGGCTACCTGCCTCGTCCGAGGCAGGACCTTAGTTCGAACCAAGTCTTAGACAAGTTATATTTAAATTTTAAACCCAGGGATGTAAGAAACAATAAAATAACGTAATCTTAGTAATTAAGGGAACAGTGAATAACATTTAGGGGGATCTTTTGGCAGAATTTTATATCATTAAGTATGTTTTCTTTTGTGTATAATCACTTAAAAATATGAATCGTTGTGTTTTTCTTACCTCAGAATGAGCCGTTTATATCTACATACGACATACAAACATATGTTTTCAAGTTTTAACGTTGGCTACCATAGTTTTCCTACACACTTGGCACACGGGAGAAGTTTCAGTCGGTTGCAATCTGCAACCTCACCGCTAGATGGGGCCAGATCCCACCCACTGCACCTTTAAAGTAGATATGAGTAGTCAAGATAGAAAAGGTAAATTAATACTATTCCTACATGTGTGCCTGTGCATGTACTTCCTACCCAGCCAAAAAAATTCTGGACACACGCTGATATTATTAACTATACCAGAGTTCTTCAAAGTGTGAGGCGGGCCTCCCCAGGGGGGCTCCAAACTGTGTCAGGTGAGGCTCAGTGAATGGAGGTGAAAAAATATGACATAGTTATAACATTAGCTATCAAAAGAAGATCACATAGAATAGACTAAATGTGTGTGATATGGTTAAAGAGATACAGTATTTTGGGGAAATTTCACTGCACTTTCCCAGAGTCAGCTAAACTAATAGATGCCTGAGGACAGACCTTTATTTATGTATGTGGTGTAGTCTGAAGTTATGTCCAACAGTAATATTAGGCTCTCTTGGCTCAATTGTTGAGTGTATGGGATAATTTTTCCAAACTTTGTCCGTGGCAGTCTCAGATATATCTGGCTGTGTTTTCAAAGTCAAAGTGTCTGCTGTGAAAAAGGTCCACTGTCAATATAACCATGCTTAATTTATACAAAAACATATTGATTCAAATGTATTGTGAGTTTTTACACCTGAGGTGATGCTTTCTGAACACTGTTGTCCTCTGTTCCTTTTGTCCTCTATTCCAGTGGCTGGGGCAGAGTGATGTCACATCAGAGGGGCCCCCTCTGTCTCCAGGTGACGGAGCAAAAGGGACGGGTCAATAGGCTGCACCCGGGGAGAGTTGCGGCAAGCAGAGTGTAGGACAAAATGCTATCAGCTCTCTCTACCGTACGCTGATGGCATCAGGCACGGATGGGCAAGTCTCTCGGCGTCAAAAAGGCGCACGAGGGACTACACTTTCCACCTGTGTGAATATTTGTGATTGTGTGTGTGTGTCTGTGCAGGATTGCATATGTGCTCACACAGCTGGGGTGAGAGGGGCCTACTAGTGACCGACTTTTCCTCTTGGACATCACATCATTTCAGCATATTGCGATGCCTTTTTTCCGCTCTCAACATCCTTGCAATTAAAGCTGAGCAAACACATTGAACATAATTGGAGTGCCTGCTATTTGCTGCTCTGGTAGCCACAGATGGGCTGATGAGAGCCACTGGTGTTCTTAATGTATACATCAGCGAGGTTGAGTTAAAGGGTCAGTTCACCCAAATGAAAAAAAAATAAAAATATGAAGCCATGCAAATAGTTTAAGTTATATTTGTCCAGGTTTTTAAATATCCACCTGAAAACTGAAAAACTGCATGTAATTCAACAGTGTGCTTATTACTCTGACAATGTATCCTCATGTGGTTTGTATGGTATCTTACGAAACGTTTTCCCTAATTTTTTGTGTGTTTTGCTAAGAAAGTCCAGTAACATGTGACGTGCCAATTTACGCTCGTTGAATCCATACAGTCTTTTCAAAATAAACTTCTGTTTTCACAGAAAACTTGGTTAGGTTAAGGCAACAAATCTACTTAGTTAGGTTAAGGCAACAAAATTACTTACTTAGGTTAAGGCAACATAATTACTTACTTAGGTTCAAGAAAAGATCGTGGTTTGGGTTAAAATAACACCAGAAGCAACATAACTTAAGTCCGAAAGTTATGTGACAAAAACTACTTGGTTAGGTTTAGGCAACAAACATATTTAGTTAGGTCTAGGAAAACATCAACTTGGTTAGGTTTAAGCAACAAAAATAGTTAAGTTTAGGTAAAGATTGTGGTTTTTGTTAAAATAACACCGGAAGTGGTGTAACTTAAGTACGGAGGTTACATGACAAAAACTACTTAGTTAGGTTTAGGAAAAGATTGACTTGCTTAGGTTTAGGCAACAAAAATACTTAGTTAGGTTTAGGAAAAGATTGCGGTTCGGATTAAAGTAACTCTAAAAGTGACGTAATTTCAGTACAGAAGTTGCTTGACAAATAAATCCACGTGGACTTCTGGTTTCACACGGGGTACGAACAAAAATCTCCTGGGCGAAAGTCCGGTGTTTTTTGATCGACCCATCCATCAAGACCTCCACCCTATAAAGACTTTGTCGCTCTTTATACTTCCTGGTTCACCATAACGTGGATTACATATGAATTGATTTCATGGGACATATATACAAGGCGCAGCCTGTCGTCCTCAGGCAGAGCCATTATAAATGTCGGGCCGTCTAGACAAAGAAGACAAAGAGGACAAAATTCACTCTCCCTTGATTATAGAACACCTTGCCTGGGGAGCTTAAACTAGCATTTAAAACAAGATTTTTGAAATTGCCTCGTGATACAAGCTTTCTGATTATTGTCTTCATTGTTGGTGTTTTTATGTCTTCATTAGTTTTCTGTTGAATGCTTTATAGTCTTTATCGCTTCCATCATTTTTACTGTTGTAGTATTTATGCGTTTTATGCACTTTGCCAGTTCTGCTGTGAAACAGATGTGATGTAAATAGTCTTCATTAATTTTATTATTGGTAGAATTGTAGCGGGTAGTCATGTGATGGAACTTGCAGTAGTAGAAGAAGCACTGTAGTGCTGTTGTGCAAATGTGACTAAAAGGCCAAAAACTTTCTCTTGTACACACAAGGATGTGAGTGTGTACACAAGACTTTTACAGATTATGAAAATTACACAACTTTGCATCTGACCCCAAATGCCTTGAGTGGCGGCACCACGGTACATAAAGAAATGACATCCAGTATTGACTAATGAATAAGCCAGTGTGTGCACACGGCTCCTCAACTCCCTTTCCGACGGCGCTGTTTGTTATTCATTGTGGGGGTAAAGACAATAACGCAAATTAATATTGAATATGCATACATCTCTGAAGAAAACAGGAGAAATAAATGCAGCGAGATGAGCTTTCCATGTCAAAGCTCGAGGTTAGCACTGATTAAAATGCGTGCAATCCCCAGCGGGTTGTATTGCAATTATTTGTTTGTAAGGATAAGTCATAAACTTAAAAAAAAAATGAAATCCGCCCTAATGAAGAAAAATTGCTGCGGCGGAGGAGAGGCGAGATTAGAGCAGATTTTTCTGCCTTAATTGCACAATTCATAAGAAACGGTTTACACGCATTGTGGGTTTTCTCTTGAGAAATCAGCCTCTTTAAAAAAAAAAGAAAAAATCATGTTCTCAACGTGAACCCTATATTACGCCTATTCTCCACTTATTAGTTCAAAAGTGAGGCTCGAAAACAAAGCTTGTCTTTCAGTTGAAACATGTATGTCTCATTTAAACCTTAATACCTCTGGAGTTTTTCCTGCTTGCTTCCCACAGACCAATCCAAATCCAAGACTCCGCAATATGCAATCCCCTCTAAATTACACCTGCTAGTGCCAAGAAACATCTAAAAAGTGTGTGCACAGCAATGAATATCCTCTCTTCCCCTCCGTGTCTTTTTTTTTTTTTGGTTGTTGTTGTTTTTTCCTGGAGCACAGATGTGCTTTTTTGGCAGCGGCTGCATCTGCCTGTACCTCAGTGCATCTGCCTGTACCTCAGTGCTCAAGGATTAACTGGGGCAACTGAGAATAATTAACCATGCAAAAACCCACCCCGAGTCCTCATCCACCTGCCTAACAGGATAGATAAATGAATTGATGACCCTGGCTCGCATTAATATTCGAGCCTTTCCACGAGGCAACTGTAAACACTTTCTCCTCTATTTTCAAAGGCTCATCTACTTCCGAATGTCTATACTGAATGTGTAGGTGGAAAACTTCAATGGGGGACCTGTCTGCCTGGAAATGGTATGTGTTACCAACCCACCCGCCCCCTCTCTGTATTTCTTTCTTGCCTTCTCCAAACATAAGCTCGGAGATGAAACGGGGCGAAGTTGCTGACGGAAGGTCTAATTTGCAGAGTGACAAGAAATCCTGGCTCACTCGCGCTCTTACCGTTTCCATCGATCAGTGTCGGATGAAGCAAAAACTCAACCGCCGCATACAAATGACTGGATACAGCCTGTTGAGATCTACTTGAGCTGGGAGCAGGAAGAAGAAGAAGCACAAAGGAATCCGTCAGCGCGCTGAAGTTTTCGCTTTGAACTTGTATGTGCAAGTCAATGGGGGAAGATTCATCCACTCAAAGCTTTTATTTTGTAGGGATGGGGGCGGGAAAAAACACGCATTGATTGGGCTGAACGTGAAAGATCGGGCGTTTTCTGCCAACATGAAGAGGACGCTGTTAAGAGGATTAAAGATTTCCACCGTATTCTTGGTTACAAATGGGATCACTTGAAAACTACAGTTTATTGGAAGCCAATGTTTACATGGCGGAGTAATAGGATCGTGTTAAAGGTATTAGGTGTCATTTGAGTTTACCTCCTCATCCGTTTATGGATGTGCGAGGAAAAAAAAAAAAAAAAAAAGTACAAGGCAGTTTGTCGGGTGGCAGGTGGCGAGAGAGCTTTTTTTTCTTCCCCTTAACCAAAAGGTCACGCCATCGATCGGCACAAAGTGAGTGTCCATCCGTGACAAAGTGTCCTTGAGTAAGACACCATAGCTGCTGCAAGTGGGCTGCATCAAATGACTCACTGGTATGTATCAAAAAAGTACCATTTATTTATCACAAACTTTTGTTAGTGTGCGTGTCGAGTATAAAAAGCGTTAATTAATAGTTTTTATTTTACGGCTAAATAATAAATCATCGGAGAACACAATGTGCACAAAATGCCACCTAAAGGGCCTAAGGGAAGGCAGAGCATTAGGTGCTGGTGAGGCGGCTCGCCTTATAACGGTATTTTTCAAATGACAGAATAATATGTTATGGATCATTTGACTCCTCTCTCATGTTTCCTCCCTCCCCGTTCGCATCTCCCTGAGAGGAGGGGCGTGCGTTGCTAGCAGGGCGAAAAAACGGTGCCTCCTCTAATGTGGCGTTTGGCGAAATATCAGAGTGTGGAAGGAGGGAGGGGGAAGAGGGGACAGATGTCTGGGGAACAGAGAGATGGGAAGCTACAGCCAATAAAAGTGGCCGTCCGTGGGGTATGTGCCATTCAGACCGTCCTCTCCCCGGAGCTCTTTAAAGAGTCATCTCCCCTTTTCTGTGGCTGGGAGCTAAAGAAGTGGTATTACAGAAGCTCAAGAGGCTCTGTCACATGATTCAGTGGACCATTGTGGGGAAAAGGTGCTCAGGGAGTGGAACACACTATCACATGAGAAAATTGCAGTGTGTGTGGAGATGTGTGTATTGTATATGCGAAACGAAGGAGTGGGCGGCAGGTCATTTATGAGAGTGCGGAACAGGTTAGCAGGCACAAATCACTGTATGAGGGTATGCTGTAAGGGAGAGCATGTGAGACTGTGGCTTTGCCGCTGTTTACCCTGACATTTGCCTGAGGTATTGCGACACTGACCTTTTCCATCTCGCCTTTTAATTAGTATTTCGGCTAAGATGAAAATAGAATCAGATTTTACAGTTGAATAAAAGCAAAAAAAAAAGAAAGAAAGAACATGTTTGATGCTCTTTCACTTCATTTATCCTCTTCTCTGTTGTAACATTTTTTTTTTTTGACAGGCTTGTGACTGTCTGTCTACACGTTTGAGGTGCCAAAGAAAGGGGAGCGAAGCGTAAAAATAAAAAAAATCAGACAGACTGGGAGAAGAAAAAAGGAGAGAGGCAGAACTGATAGTGGTGATGGGGGAAAAAAAGAGGCATTGCATTAGTAATGCAAGCAATGATTAATATCAAAAAGAAGAGAAGAAAATTTACTGTGACATGAATGGCACCCTGGCACGTCTGAGATCTACTGTACTGTAGATGCCCAGGGCCACGATTACTTATCTCCTCGCTGCATTAGAACTACGTCTGTTAGCTTCGATAAATAATATACAAGCTTGGCATCTTTTGCCAGAGATACCATGCTACCACATAATTGACACATAAACACTTTTTTTTTTTTTTTCCCTCCTTCCCCTTTTCCTCCCTCCCCCTTTATCCCTACTTATGCGCTCGCTGGCATTTCATCAAAAATCGCAGTAAATACATAAAACACTCAAACTAATTAATGATTACAGAAGACTGTGGGGTAATGAAAAGTATATAGATGGTGTAGGAGTGCTTAAACCCATTTAATTTCATTTAGAGACGGGGAATTAATTAGGAGATGGAAACCCAGCCAAAAAGGAGCAGATTTATAAAAGCAAAGGAGTTCAGCCAGTCATCTTTCACTCATTAGGGTGCGACAGTTGCTGGCGTGTTGCAGGGAGTCTTCCGAAGGCGCGTGCATTTTTCACGTGGGCTGTTTTGAAGTGACCTCTGTGATAAACAAATCATTCTTATTTGCAAATGAGCACAATCTGCAACAACACGTAGAAGTGTTTTTTTTTTACAATCTAAGATGCTTCATATTGAAAATAAATACATTTTTGATTTAGAAGTTAATGTAGTGTTTGTTATGACTTTTATAATCTACTTTTTTGGATGAAATTGGAATTTCAAAAAATAAAGTTTTATATTTTTCCGCTGTGATACCTCAATTCCAATGGTTCGTATGATATCTTAAGTTAGTCCTCATTTTTCGTGCGTTTTCCTAAGATATATCAAGCAACGTGTGTCAATTCGATGCGTTTGTTGCTCATTATGCTTCCTGGTTCAGGATTATGTGGATTACATATGAATTGATTTCGTGGGATATTACAATTTTCAGTACATTATTTTTTGTAGGTATATACGAACGGTTTATGAGAACAGCCTGAATGGGAGGGGAGTAAATCAGCTGCTTAGTCATATTTGTGGTTTAAGAACTCCCTTCTTTACTCTGTATGTTACTTTGTACCGGTATGTTAGCTACCTCTTATGTTACATTGTGTCGTGATTGAAGGCGTGACGTACAAGGTGCTGATGTACCGGTTGCTGTGAGTTTGACGGTTTGGTTTTTGCCACCTATCTGCTCCCATGAAAGAGATCTAGCTAACACTACACCCGCGTCCTTCACGTAATGTAGGATGAACATAACATTGAGTGTGCAGGTGCTGCCAGTGACTCCACAGGTGTTGAAATACCAGTAACAAAAAGAAACTTCTTGGCAATTTTAACAAGGTAGGCTAACTAGCTTCCACTTTTCCAAGTGAAATATAAACTTAAAGGAATACTTCACCCACAAAATGACCACTTGAAAATCAACTATCCACAGCATGTTACTTTGAATTCTTGAAGAAAACTTTTCCTCTCATGCCTCCATGGTGAACGAAAAATCATCCGTCTCATGTATAGACTCACAGAGTTCATGCGCAAGTATGAGACGGTAGTGGTGGAAGTGTTTTAAATGGTACAATTTTATCAAAATGCATGTAATTGGGAAGCAGTGAGCATACGACTTGATAAACAAGACTTCAAACTGATTTTTGATATAGTTTTGCTGTTGTTAAACCTGGCCCCCATTTACTTCAATTCATCAAGAATTTACTCAGTTTTCGGCCCTTTTTTGATTCTCCGTTCACCGCGGAGACATGCGAGACACAGTTTTCTTTAATAATTCAAGATAACAATTGATGAGTAATTGAAATAAAAATGTTTTTTTTTAAAAGGTGAAGTATTCCTTTAATTGTTAGGTTGGGTGCAATTAGTAGCTACTCCCAACTGTTGAGTGTTTAAGGAGAGCTTAAATCAATAATGGCTGATAGCTAACGCTGTGGAATTGTTGAAAAATGGTTTTATCCACTTTTGAAAATGGAAATGGACGGAAAATAGCTGTTGTATCATTATATTTTCTATTTCCTTACGCAAAACGAACAAACTTCTAATTTTAGTTTGACTTTCAGAAAATGTGTCTTATAAATCTGCTGCTAGTTATTGAAAAGAAAAACACTGATCAGATTTAGCCACTGCAAATGCAAAAAAAGAAAGATTGATTCACTCGATTTAAATAAAGAATTCTGTACTTTTTGTAGCTATAAAGTTGCACTGAGTCTTATTTTGCAGTTTTGAGTTTTTGGACATCGGACACAGCAAAATCTGCAGGAGCCCCATTAGTGGTAGTTTTTAGACTCTCTGAGGCTGCTATGTACCGGATATGTACCACTTAGAGTTGACAAGTGTAGGGTTACTTCGAGAGACTTTCTGAAATTTCTCAGCACTTTGAGACAAGCGCTGACAGCACTTTTCCATGAGAGTAGTGAAAGTGACACCGTTCTTGAGATGGGAGGGTGGCGAGAGAGAGAGGGGGAGAAAATAGAAAAAAGGAGATAGAGAGGGAGAACAGATTTGGGGGGGAGGGAGAGGGGGGTGAAACTTTTTGCTTTTGCATTTCATCTCTCGAGAGTGCTGACTTCAGCATGGATTAGGCAACGTGTTTGTTCTCGCCGTTCTGTTCTTCTCCCGTTCGGAGAGGAGGGGGGAGAGACGAGGGAAGCTGCACTTCATGCGCCGTCAAGGTCAGCAAATGCCTCCAGATAATGATATTCCACTGTAATTTTACCTGTGTGTTGAAGGCAGCCGTCAGCTTTAATAGATGAGGACCCCAAGTATGCCGCGGATGCTTGGAACAAACTGTCTGGGTGTGTTTTGGAGTGTTTGTAGTTATGTGTGCAAATATCCACCTCTGTGTCAGTGTTTCTCCTACAAACACATTCCGCTTCAGGGTACATACAAATGTGGTGTTTAGTGTTGATTTTGCTTATTTCCAGTGGTAACTTTCCCCTTTAAGGTAATGAAAAAGCGCCTTGAGAATCTTCCCCCGCCATTCGTTTAAATGAGCCTAAAGGAAGGCGAGCCAAGGCAGAGGAACTCCCTTTTGAGTGAAAAGAAACAGGCAGTTGGATTATCGCCATGATAACTTTTCCTCTGGTTCACAATGTGCCCGGCTACTGGAGCTCGTGTCTCCGTAATGAACCTCATGGGCTTTTGCAGAAGACACTGTGAGCTGCCTGAGCTGTGTGCGGTATAGCCCTTTCCCATAGCCTCTGGCAACCGAGCACGCTAATGATGCTGTACTGGTTCAAAGTGTTCCACTGAGCACACTCCTGTGTGAGCAGGATACCCAATGTGCTTTGTGAATGACTATACGCATGTATCGGAACACACATGTGTGTGTGTGATCGTGTAGAAAGTATTAGAGCGAATATTGTTTTTTAAAGGCACACGGCGGATTACCTTCTAATTAATAAAAATTTGCTTTGAAGGGCTACTGAAATAGCTGACCGGCATTCGAGGGAGGAGCTGACTGAGGTACAAATAAGGAAGTCCAGATGTTGCACTGTCCCCCTTGGCAACCAAGTTATGAATGCAAACTGTTGCTGGAGTCATTACAGCCCAGAATAATTACACCTCACCAAGAGGGAACACTACTACTGTATGCTGCGTTTCAGAACAATAAACATATGGTAGCAACCTGTTTGCTAAAAAATGTTTCGTTGGCATTTTTTTTCCGGAGTTCCATATCTCTTACCCCCCAAAAAATTGCTTTGCTAGCTGGTCGAAACAAAAAAATAATTTGTTAGCATTTATTTTTTGCACACATAAATCAGCCACTGCAGTTGAGACTTCTATAACCTCCCTTTTTAGGGTGGATGGGAAATGAACAAATTATCCAGTGGAAAGAAGAGAATAACTCAGATCCTCAAGCGAAAGCAAAATAAGAGTTTAAAGAGTAATAATGAAGCTCATTTTCAAGATATTCTACTGTGTTTAAAAACTTAAAGCTGCAGTCTTTGAGCAAATATGATAAGATGTTATGTTTATAAAACGGTCACTATATCCTGACAGTAGTGCATGAGACAGATAATCTGTGAAAAAAAAGTCCTGTTCTTCCGCCTCACCCTAGTGAAAAACCTCCTAGAGTCTCTAACGCAGCTGTCAATCATTGCTCTAAAACTCAGATGAAACTGTTTAATGCCTATTTCTCACTTCAAATGTTTTCAGAAACGTATTTTATTGTACTGTTTTGATGTAAAATGGGAAAGTTTGCTCCGGCCAGTGGGCGGTGCTTAGTTTTGGCTTGACTGTTCTCAACATGGCGGCGGGGGTCACAAACTTTCTCCGCTGCTTAGGGATTCCTCATCTCCGATTGGCTGTTTTCCTTCGGGGCTTACACACACTACTGTCAGGATATAGTGGCAGTTTTAGAAAAATTACTTTTTTTCTGCAGTTAGGTGTATTATTAAATCATCTTCACTGGTTGTGCTAAAACTAGCAAAATCAAATGCATTCGTATACTTTTACATTTATTTGCTAAACTAAGAGATATAAATGGATTGATTATTGGCTATCAAAAGATCATAACATATCCATCATTAAAGAATTCTATAAAAAAAAAACATTTTAATGTCAGTTAAAGGGAAACTTTCTGTGGGTTCCCTTTTATGTTAGCAGTATCTACAATTAAAGCTGTGTGCTGACGTCTCCTTTGAGATTAGTGGGAGCAAATAATAGTAAGTGGAAAGAATTCTAAGTTAAAATTTATGTTTCACAATAGAAGAGCTGCTTCAAATGTCCTTGCCCTGCAATGGATTGTCATTTCACCTTCCTCTATAACTTGCAAGAAATTGTATGTCATGGACATGATTTTTTATTTTTATTTTTTCTTGTCATGAAAGCAAACGTCTTCTTGAATCTTATGTTGTACACATGTTGTTTCTTGTAGTTAATTACTGTAACATCTTTGTCAATATATCAAAAATAAACCAAAATTCAGTCCCAGGCACCCTTTTAGATAATGGGTGAATCTGTATTGATTCAGTGTCGGTCATGACTGAAATTCAGACATTTATTGAGACAAACATTAAACATGGCGAGCGCTTTCAATTTGGTTCCAATGTCAGGCATCATTGTAGATTCAATTTTATGGGGTTTGGATTTTGCCTTTTGAAAATAATGGACAAATTAAGGGATCTCTGACTACCATACTAAACTACAGTATGTTCAGTGGTAAATTAACGAGCAATGCATTCTTGTTCCATAGTGAATACATCAATGGTTGAATTAATTGTTTCAGCAGATGATTGGATTGGTGACCAGCAGATCACACTTCCATTAATAATCAACACGTTCTCATCTTAACATGCCACTACTGACTCCTTGTCGTCACTTTCTCAAACTATGACGCAGTAAACACCTGAAAAAAAATTGTGAATTCAAACTGAAACACTTGCTTAGGTTTAAGCAACAAAACCCCTTAGTTAGGTTTAGGAAAAATCATCATGGTTTGGCTTAAAATTACTATGTTTGTGAAGTGAAACTTAATGTTGTGAAGACAAACGCTTTCACACGGGTCACAAACAGCGGTCTCCTGGATGGAAGCCCTGCGTTTGTTGGACCCATCTACCACCCCTCCCACCTGCCCTGTGTTTTGATTTATTTTGCTGTTTAAAGTAGAGTTGCAGAAACTATAAATCAAATAGGAACTCGTTTAAGTGTGGGTGTACTCATTCATGTTGTATACTGTGTATCAGTGGTCCTCAAGCAGGGGTCCGTTCTCAATATTTATTTCACTATAGAAGTGAGTGAGAGTCATAAAAGTGACTATTCTGATCATAGGTTTCACTTCCTCCACGGTTATCTCCTCAACTTTAGTTGACAACTATATAATTCTATCTTTTCAGATGGAGGTCCCTGAAGCAAAATCTTAACAAATGGGGGTCTGTGACCTAATGTGTATCAATTCAGGGGTCCTTGACACGAAACAGGTTGAGAACCACCGCTGTATATGACCACCATGTCAAACACAAAAAGAAATACAAGGACAGAAAAAAACATTAAGGTCGTGTGCTTTCAAACTCTTTTTTACATTCTCATAATAGTTTGATATTACGTTTGATAAGGACAGATGACTGGTAGAATATCTCTGTTCAAATTCAATTTCCTGCCCTAATTAAAAAGCCATCTCATTTTCTGGCAAAAAATAAAAATTCTACAGAGAAATAAAAATCACAAGTACAAAATCATTTTTCAATTGTAATCATTGTAGGCAAAATTCTTTGATGAATACACTGTGGACTAAGTCAATTTGCCCTCATAAAGAATAAGTGTAACAGTGGCTTCTCCTTGAAATTAACCTTTTACCTGTTGCTAAATGTAACCTCTACTTTAAAGAGGACCTATTTTGTTTTTGTGCTTTTTTCCTTTCCTTTAGTGTGTTATATAGTTTTTTTGTGCATGGAAAAGGTCTGCAAAGTTACAAAGCCCAAAGTCCATGCCACAAAAACACTGCTCCTGAACTGCCTGAAACGCCTCGCCTGAAGTCCCGCCTTTTCTTCAGTAACATGGTGATGTCACCAAGATGCTGCTGATTTAACCATTCCTTTGTCACCAAGTAACACATTTGTATAATACCTGCCTAGCGGCTAGTTTGGCACACCCTCAAACAAAGCTAGTTAGAGTGGAGCTGGAGCGGAGTCCGAAGAGTTTGGTTCGGTTGACCAATCACAACAGATCGGGCCAACTGACCAATCAGAGCATGGGGGAAGGAGCTCAGACAGAGGGAACATTAAAGCACGTAAACATGTTCTAGTAGAAACATATGCACCTGAAAATATGCATAATAGGTCCTCTTTAATATTATATTTACTTTTCGTATCCTTTACAATAACATGCACAAAAATAAATTCCCCTATCTCTTAGCCAAGATACTTTAAAGTGCTGTGTCATCACAACCTAATCCAACGTTATTTTACAGTATGTTTCTACCTGACCACAGCAATATGTAGTGCTAATAAAGTTGTGCATTGGTCTCAACCACCTGCACTCTCACAGTTGGTCTCTAACCTTTTTATCAGGTGTGAAAAAGACAGTGTTGGAGCAGTGGAATTATCCCGACCTCTAAGGTCCGGGCTACACACTTAAGAACTCGTGCTGACGCACTCCTTGGCGAAAGGTCTTCATACCACGTCACCTAGCCCCCTCCGATGCCAGCAGTTTCGGTTCCCTTAATGTCAAGCCACTTTTGTGCATTCAGCAGCAGCCTGTTCCTCAGAGGAAAAAGGTTAAGATGCTGTGTTTGAGGGTTTTTGGGCAGGATGCCTCCCATGCTTCCACCGCAATGAAGTCCCACGGGTGGGAGGCCGCAGCTGAAACTAGCTGACAAGGCCACTTTGCCAGTAGGTCACTGTGTAAATGTGAACCAATTAGTTTCAGATGTAAGCAAACAACTCTACTGATCTCGATTTTAGACAGCAGTTGCTCACGCACGCTGCCACATTGTGTGTGCGTCAGGGCAAAAAATGTGCCGTGGCAAATGTTGCTGAGCATCTCGCCCTCAGGGCTGTGGATTCCCAAAGGCAGTTCCCCGGGGTGACAGTTCGTAACTAACAAGCGGAGCTGCTGCTTTGTGCCGTTTGATCAATGTGAAGTCTATGGACTGTTAACCGAAGATTGTGCCCGATAATGATGCGAATTTGTCTCGTATGACCGGCTACAGACGGACTCGGTGACCATTTATTAAAATAATAGCCGGTCTGTTGTGAAATTATCCTGTGATTATTAGAAAGTTTTATCTCCAAAAGGATGGCGTGGAATTTCCCACCTGGGCCATTTGGCTTTATTCACAGCAGCTTTGCTTGCTTCCTCTCTGATCTTTTTCGACAAAATCAAAAAGACATAAAACATAGATAGGAGGCGGAGAATGTCTTCTAATCAGGGAGCATTACTGAGGATTTACAGGAACAAAGTAACAAAAGCTCTGCGCGCCGCAAACAAACAAAACCAGGAGCAGCAAATTTGTTTCAATATACCAAAAGGAAAAAGACGCATGAATAATTCATAGTTTCTTTAGTTAGAGTAACTTTTAACAGTAGATGATGAGAGAGTTGTGGCTCGAGACAGAAAACTATCTCCCGCCTAAATCAGGACTCCTTTTATCCTCGCATTTGTTTGTTGCCTCGCACCGTCCTGGAAAGAAAAAAAGTAGTTGTGCCCAGTGTTGGATTTCATGCGTTTTGCTGGTGTGAAATCGCACAAAAAGAAAGTAATAAAAAGTAATAATATTATAAGTGCAGGGGTGCCAGAGGATCAGTGAAATGATGAAAAGTGTGAAGTCAGTGTTTGTAAAAGTGTTATGTTGTCTTAACACTTTACTCTGCCAACTTTTTCATTATGTAACACTTGCTTTCTGTGCAACCTTGATATTCATATTGACTAAAAACAGGTATACGGATAAAGTAGCCAAGTTTAAAAGCGTCATAACAATGTAAAAAGAAATGTGCAGTGTGGTGTGATTTAGTAGACTTTCCATTTGGGACGAGACCAACGATGGAGCTAGAGAACACACACTCCATTTAATACCCAGGACCGGTGTATCCGACTTATGTAGGAGGCAAGGTGGTCCACCGAAAATAGGAAGAATCTCTGCATACGTCTCTTTTATCTCCGTGCCCCTGAGAGCAATTTACAGGTCCGTAGAAGCTGAAGCTTCAAGGTGGGAGGCAGAGATCAGAAATATCCCACGAGCCTTAAAGGAAGGGGCCGCTGGCTGCCTCTAGACCAGCAATGCTTGCGGCAGGCCCTTGGCACCCATTTTTCCACATCCCTCACGTTGCTAGGCGCTTTACCGCGCTCCTCGCCGAGGTAAAATCCCCTAGACCCCTGCTGGGAAGCCGCGCGGTACATTGTGACCTGAAACTATCCGTTTCATAACTAATTAAAGCTGCATTCGTGTCTAATATCCGAGTACAGTCTCTTTTATGTTTTTTTTTCTTACTGTACTTTATCATCACAATGACAGCTTAGATCTACTTCCTAGAATTCAGCGAGCGCTGGCTGCACAACGTGGGAGGAACCGTCGACAATTAATGAATATATGAATTTAAATGCATTAAAAAAGCAACATGTGCCGTCGCAGTTTAAACAACTGATTGGTATGCAGGGTCTATGTGGTCAAGGATCGGCCGCTATTACAGGCTCAGCATGGAGCAACGGAGACACACTGAGAAGATAAAGACGGGAAATCAGCCGAGCTGATGCGATGCCAAGGCGGGGTTACATCACTGTTTATGTGACAAGACAAGTAGGCAGTGAGTGGCATTAACATAAACACTTCCTTTCTATTAAGCAGTGCATTGTGGCCTTCTATTACCCTTATTATTATGATATGGTAATGCATTAAAATGTGCCAGAGCATGCATTGTTTTCTTTTACACACTACCTGACAATCACTTCCTACAGACATTTTTTATAATTTTACCGAGTCATTGTTGCATTTGGCCAATCGGTGTTGAATCCCGAATAGTCATTTTGTGAAAATGATCCTATCAATGGCACCGAGTTGATATGTGGTCATCAGCTGGGAGTGTAATTTTCACAATTTGCCTTCAGCAAAGATCTAATCGCCCCCTTCTCTTTTGTTTGATGAGTGACAATCCGCGAAATGAGGAGTCGGGTCACCGCGTCTGCCTTTAAAATGAAATGGAGAAGTTAAGTTAGCTTTTGTTAGATGTGAGTATAGGGGATTTAGCCTCTGATTTCCACTTCTAGTATTTGTGGTCATCATTTCATGTCATATTTACTGTCTTACAGGGTTGACAGTGAGTCATAGAGAAGATTGCTGTGTACGCAACGTGATCTCATGGAAAGGCGTGTCATGATAACACATTTTAGGCTTTTTGTGTGTCATTTTATACGCCACGCGCTCATGGTACATGCCCACAGGGACGTATACACCTGATTGGACGGAACGCTTTCCATCATGGGGCTGCTGCTTCCAGCTTTCAAACTGGAACCAACATGGCGGCTCAAAAAAAAACAACACTTTGGGACGCAAACACCGGGCCTCCTGGTTGAAAGCCCTGTGTTTGTTGGACCCTTACATCTCCCCTACCAGGTACAATAAGCAAGTCTCTCTCACTTTGTCACTAGCTCTGAGCATATCATATTTACACGGATGCGATAGCGCTGCAGTCAGTACAGACTACATGGTGTATACATGACGTGCCAAAAAACAACAAAGACTTTATTGCACGCAAAATAACTTACAAATTACCTTGTCGTTCATGTGCCATTTGGTGCGACCGGGTTGGTGTACTTATTTTCTTCTGGATTACCTTTTGTTCACAAAAAAATAACTTTGTAATGATAGTCCGCGAGAGTCAGTTTACGGAAAAAAACGGGGTGGATGGCTGGGTCAACCAAACACAGGACTTTCACCCAGAAGACCACTGTTAGCATCCCAGGTGAAACCAAAAGTCAATATTCACTTATTTTTATTCATAGCGTAACTTAAATAACGCAACAAACGTACTTATTTCAACCCAAACTGTGACGTTTTAATAAATCTAACCAAGTAGTTTTGTTGCCTAAACATTACCACGTAGTCTTTTTGTTTTGTTTTGTTTCAATTCACAACATTAACCAGGTGTTTAAAACCGTGACCATAATCTAGGAGAAAATATCCCTCGAAATGTAACTGAGAATGCAGTTTAGTTGTAAGGGAACGTAATTTTGTAGGAGACAGGATTGGTGTCTGATTAATTCATCTTTATGCCATTTTTCTATGAAGTATAAGAGGACTAAATATATTGTACACATGCTGTTCTCTAAACCGGTTATCACATACTTGTAGAACACACATTGAAGTTGATGTAAAATAAATATGTACCATGTTTCAAGTGCATGGTGTAGGCGTAAAGGCAAAAAAACAAATATCCATTGAACAGTTTGTGTGAATCTCTGCTTTTCACCCTTGCCATGTACGAAGCTATACTATGAGCTGTGTGAGAAGTAGAAAGGTGGAACCTGAGGTGGTTTCATATATTAGTTTGGGATTTGCAGAGAGGTGTCGAGCCAGAGAGGTGGAACAGAGCCAGGGGGGAGATATGACGGTGGGCTTTACTTTATGTCTTTATTCAAAAAACCTCGACCCTGGAAAGTCTGGAAAAGCTACAAAATAATAAAATCTACACTCACATCAAATATTGAGCCATTGCAATATCTTAAGTTAACTTTACACATCACATAGAACAACAGGAAGTCTGAAAGTCAGATTAAAAGCACACTAAACACCCCTCAAGTAGTTACTGGCTGGTGTCTCCCGGAACCTTTAACACCAGAGGGAGGAAACAGTCTACAGAGGTAAGTGATTTGAAAAAAATGCATTGCACTGTATTATCTTGATTACGGCATCATTCAATTCAATCATGTTGGTATGGGTCACATGAAAATGACAACATCTTTACATGTTGAAATTGAAAGTTGACAAATGTTCAATCATTTCCAGATTAAGAGGCCGTTACTATGTCTACCAAAAAAAAAAAAAACAGCAACATTATTACAAACCTTCCTTACAGTGGGATTTTTATGAGAAATGTAATGTCAATGCTACGAACACTACAGTATAGTTTGGACGCTCAAATAAAACAGACAAAGTAAATACGGTGCACTTTTCAGTATAGTGTATAGGAAGTAACTTCTGTTAATTTTTTGGAGGCCTGGCTGACGAGCTACTGTTGCTGTCCATGGTGCTGAATATCTGAATAGAAGAACCATTGACAGAGAATGAAGGGGCTTTTCTACATGTTATATATTTAACTGTAACTCTCTTGTGATTTTAGTCTGCAGATTATTTACTATCATTTGTGAACCTTTGTTAAATGATGTATAGTCCTTAAAAACCTACAGCGTACAAATATATATTCTTTGGTTAGATAGCAATACGCACATTTTGTAAGAATACAAGTCATATACTGTATATCTTTACTTAGATTACTGAGAGTTTTAATCATAGAAATAGAAAAGGAGTAGAATGACATTCCAATTCGTTCCCGACGTAGCAGGATGGTCAGAGTGGTGGCCATTTTTTATGTGTACTGTTGCCATTGCGACCGTTGTGACAACTTTGTTTGGCTCATCTTCTGTAACCAGTGTAGCATTAAATCATGGTGGAATTAGCAAGCTAGATAATTAACTGGCCATCCGTCACCATGACAACTAACAATAATCGGCATTTTCTTTTGTACTAGCCAAATGACTATGGAAAACATTTCAATGTCCGTTCAACTCCTATTGTATTTCTATGTTTTTTTAATAATGTCCCTGATTACCTGCAGTGGAAACGTCACAGCATGACCAGAATGTGTTTGTTCAAAGTTGCTAGGGAGGGGGTGGGGGGGGAATGCCATTTGTTTTTCAAAATTGTGACAAGATCAACTTTTGTGAAGGGAATGTGGGCTGGCTAGGTGGGAGGTCCATCTGGCGCTATGGGATGCCCTTGTCATTGAGGGGGGGACACAGCATGGACATGCACAAGGTGCAAGGCGACAGATGCCAAAAAAGAAAAAAAAAAAAACAACAAATACAAAAAGTACAAGTATCGACAAGGAGCTGCAGCTGGCACCCGGGGGTGGCATATCCTTGACATGCAAGCCGCCTTTTTCCTTGATAACGAAGTGAAAGACAAGAGTGTGGAAGCCAAAAGAGAGTATAGCCTACTGGATGTGTGAATGTGTGTTTTAGTGTTTGTGTGTGGTAGACTTTTTCCGCTGCCTCAGCTCCTTGGCGGTGTCTGTCTGTCGCCGAGGGGCCCCAGCCCTGGCCCCGAATCAGCCGCCGAGCTGTGTCCACTCAGCACTTCCCCTAGCCGCTGGTAAATTAGTCCCAGCAATATGCCACAGCGCTCCTCACACCCTTCTCTCCTGTGTGCTATTGTTCATGCCCTTGAGGAAAGTAAGTGTGTGTATGTGTGTGCACTGTGTGTGCTGATGCGGTTGTGTCTGTGTTCAATGTTGTTGAAGTGTTTAAAGAAACTGGGTGTTAATTTATACTCTCTTTTTTTTGGGACATGAGCCAAATTACTAAAAATACAGTACGATTATGTCTTTTGTAATTTATAGATCCCATCAGGGATTTCTGTCATCATTACAGCAGTTATCTCCGGCGCTATGAAGCTAACAAAGACGGGTGAACTTCCATATTTGCCTCTTCAAACTGATTTTGTTGTTCAGTTTGAACACACAATATCCGTCTCAGTTTCTTTCTCTAAAATTTTTTTACTGTTTAATTAGATTTTGTATGAGTAAATGTGTTCATTTGTCAGGGTTGGTTTTGGTTTACTTTGGTGCCAAGGCATGGCACATAGTTGGTCCCCTGGTCATATGAAGCACAAGGCAGTAGGTGTTTTTGGGCAACTGTTAAAAATGGTATTATCATTAGGTCTGGAATGTGGTGTATTAGTGAGTTTCCAAAATCAAGATTACATAACTACACTGTGAATAATTGCTGTTAATTTACAGCAAGATTTCAACAGTATTAACCTGTTACAGCTAAAAACAGTGCTTTACTGTTAATACAAAAGAAAACCTGTTAAATTACGCTCATAGGCTGTTTTTTAACTGAACTATAATGCATTCTTAAAAAACAGCACTTTACTGCTGATCAACTGTCTAAAGTATCATCAGTAACAGTTTCATGCAGTATTTGTTTAATTCTGGGACCTGATCTGCACATGTGAGGCTTGTACATTGTACATGATTGTAAAATCAGTGAATTAGCTTTATTGTTCTTCTCTCACATGTTGTTATGGTTTGCATTTTGTGCTTGTAGCCAGCTATAGACAGACATTTTGGGAAAAGTGTCAACAAGTCTATTATAGCCTTTTTCCTAACAAGTGCCTTTAATTGTATTTAGTGTGACTATTCCTATGTCTGTAACCTGCTAAGTCTATTCATCTAGGCAAAAAAATAATGTTTATTAAAATGTAGATAATGTAAAAGAAAGGTGAAAAACAGCTATATAATGTATCTTTAAACAGTAAATTAACTGTAAAATACTGTGAAAATAATAAAAAACAACCAGTTCAAACTGTATTTTTCATTAACAGTACAAAGCTGTAAATTTCAGCGACAGTATAATAATGTTAATTTTATAGTAACATAAAGGCAACCCTGCTGCCAGTTCTTTACTGTTATTTTACTGGGGAATTCTTAACAGTGTATGGTTACCAAACAGATGAGACAGAATGTCAGGGTTGGGATGTCAGTTAATTTCTTCAGCCGACGCATCACATTTAATTCACCACTTCATGTGGTTTACAAATGTATCAAATGGCGCTCCTCAAAACGCTTCGAAATATGAACGTTCACTTTTACCACCCCATAAGTAATGTATTCATGTATTAACACGAGATAAGCTGTTCGGCTGTGTGAAGGGTGGATTGTAAGTCAGAATGTATAAATAAAGATATAGGGATTTCAAGGGGACCCACATCCCTGGCTATAATGGTGCAGATTCACCCAGTGGGTGGTGGAATTAATGAGGCCATTGGCACCCAGGGCACATTGGAGGGAGGGGGAGCAACCCCTCATGGTCACTACACCACTGCCAGAGATGGGCCAGGCCATACTATCTTAACCACCAGCAGCAGGCCGGAAAGAAAACATGGATTCTGTGATCCAAGACCCCCAACGGTGAATCAGATCACTGAAGTGGACCCCTAGCCTGAGCCTTCGGGCAGGTATACAGATGATTGTTCTTCCCCCTGTTCAAAGCAACATCACCTGGGGTTCATTTGCCACAGCTGGTGGGGCCTTCAGCTTTATAATGCTCCTGGATAACTACACTGCATTACCTTGACAGATACAGTAGGTGTGCAGCAGAGGATGCTTGGAAAAGCAGTGATAACACTTTTTTTTTTGTACTATTTCATACATTAAAAAACTTCTTGTTCAAACAAGTAGCTTCTGCCTGTGTGGCAACTTATTTTTCAGTCTTCTATAGAAACTGGAATGTGGAATACCTCACAAATAAAACTTCTTCGAAGAAGTCCAAAGAACCCAGTGATTATCATCCTGTAGCCTTAACCCCTATTGTGATGAAACCTTAGAAAGAATTTCAGTACAAGCACAGATTGAACACGTTTCCCTCCTATAAATATATAGGCATCTATGGGGAGGCTGCTTTATCTTGGAGTGCACGTATAGATTATATCTGTAGCAAAGGTACAACAACGCATTCACTTCTGTAGGAGGTCATTTGGAGCAAACGTAAACATATTATTTTGCCAATCTATAACATTGTGTGATGCGGTATGGAATCAGTGTGTGGTACAGTTGTCTCTCAGCTTGAAGCTTTACACTGACTAGACTGTATCTGCTCAAAGACAGTGGGCCAAACGCTTGAGTTTCCAAAACTGTGAATACTAAAAGAATGTTGTCTCTGGTATATTACATCAGACTCCCTCTCATATTTTATTTGAGGAATATCATTTTTTTTTGCCATCAAACAAAAGATTTAGAGTCCCACAGGCTCAACCGAACCGACCACAGAACGCTTTTCTTCCTCAGTCTGTCAATCTGTTGAATCAGAGTTTGGGGTTTAAAGTAGGAAGACAAAGCACCGAATGTGAAAGTGATCGATTAAACTGTCCCGACTTCTTCGTAATATTTTTATATATAAGGCCGATAAATTTTAGAAAAAACATTCCACATTTGACAAAGTCATTGCCACATCTTTAAGAAGACCTTTCATTTTCAGAGGCACACTTGTATTTTGGGTTTCTACTAGAACATGTGTACATGCTTTAATGTTCAGAAAACGCTTTATTTTTCTCATACCGTCTGCTCCGATTGGTCAGCTGGCCCCTCTCTGTTGCGATTGGTCAACTGAACCAAACTCTTCGGACTCTGCTCCAGCTCCGCTCTTACTAACTTTGTTTGAGGTGTGTGCCAAACTATAGCTGCTAGGCAGGGAGTATGAAAAGTAGGGGCTGTCAAAGTTAACGCAAATTTGTTTTAATGCCACTTATTTCTTTAACGCATTAACGCAATCAATCTTTCGGGGGTTGCACCAGGCTCAGTTTTAAAGCTAGAGTGATGATAATGGCATCATTTGAAAACCCAATGAATCTATTGGTACCAACCATGTCATACTGGCTAAATAATGGTCCACACTTGCACTAAATTTTGGCAAGGAAAAACTGTCATGGCCATTTTCGAAGGGGTTCCTTGACCTGTGACCTCCAGATATGCGAATGAAAATGGGTTCTATGGGTACCCACAAGTCTCCCCTTTACAGACATGCCCACTTTATGATAAACACATGCAGTTTGAGGTCAATAGTCATAGTCAAGTCAGCACACTGACACACTTACAGCTGTTGTTGCCTGTTGGGCTTCAGTTTGCCATGTTATGATTTGAGCATATTTTTTATGCTAAATGCAGTACCTGTGAGGGTTTCTGGACAATATTTGTGTTTGTTTTGTGTTGTTAATTGATTTCCAATAATAAATATATACGTACATTTACATAAAGCAAGCATATTTGCCCACTCCCATGTGGAAAAGAGTATTAAATACTTAAAGGGAAAAAAGCACAAAAGCATAATAGGTCCTCTTTAAATTATTATTTACAAGTTAATTTTCAAAACTAGCTAAATTAGCTTGCATTATAAATATATAACAAATAAGCTTGAAGGCTTTTTTAGTCATGTTGCTTGAGGACTGACAGAATCCATATGGGATGAACACATGTTCATACATATCTAGCTGAATTGCAAAGGACAACATGGTCAATGTGTGGTCTTGCGTCTCCCTTTCACCAACCACCTTGATCAGCAAGACAGATTGATCTCCAGCTCAAAATTTCCAGCTTATTGCACGAACAGCAAAGTGCATTGTCTCTTAGGAGACACGGACGTAAAACTGATACATGTTTTCATGCACGGCTAAATAGCTGCGGAGGAATCCGAACGCGCCGGTGCCGGAATCCAAATGCCGCCACCTCCCTCTCAGCTTTCAAGACCACACATTAAAACGGAAATGCAGCCTCCTTCCGAAAAGTGCTGAGTATCTCGAGGTTGTGCTATTGATATATGCCGCGGATCAATCGCCCTGGCTTCCCAACCTCTGTTTAAATCAGACAAAAGGGGGCAAGTGTTAGGTGTTCATTTTCTATCGACAGCGGGCTCGGTGGTGGGTTCAGAAAAGGGCACCCAATTCCTGGTAGGAACAAAAGAGGTGGCGAAATGGCGCTCTTATAGCTGAGCTACAATGTAATTTAACTTAAGGCAAACCCTTTTCAGTAAGAAACAGGCAGTCTTAGATTCATTTCATTAACTCCCCCAACACATGGTCAAAGGCATAAATATTAGGATCCAAAGGGCATTTGTAGGAACTTGTAAGTGTGTTGAGAACATGCTCGGCTGGCTCTGGTTGCCATAGTCTGGGGAAATGTAATTTTTACATTTGTATGCAGGCTGTGGCGGAGCAGCTCCAGCACAGACTCCAGCATGTAGATACCCCACGAGATGAAGTGCTGATATCATGGGTTTTGTGGATTTTCCCTTAGTTGCATTTGGCTTTTATACAATTCCCGTGCGCGTCTCGACTCCTTTTCACCTTTTCTCTCGCTTACTGAATATTGTTGTTCTCTCAAATCCCCTTTTTATTCATATGCTGGGAAGCACCTGGCCAAGTTAATACCATTTATCAGGATCTTTTAGCATATCAAATGCCTTCTGTCAAGGGTCGTTTGCATATGCTCTTGTCTTTCTGGGGAGAGAGAGAGGTCTCCATTGATAAACGCAGGAATATTAAGTGCGTGTGCCGCATGCTGAAGTGTAAAGCGGGCGTTCAGACATTACGAGGACGGGCCGATCGCTCTTTGTCCCTGCTTCATTTGGGGCTCTGCACTTGAGCCATTAACCGGTTTCATGAAGAGTGAGAGAGAATCAGAGTGCTTGCTAAGGCGTCTGTCTCCACCGTCATCCCCTAAAAGTTGTTTCCGCGGTGGCTTGGCATGGCGATGACACCTCATTAGTGCTGCCTCGTGAATTCGGCTTAACTTTTTCTTATTGTCAATAATTGTCATGGAATGTGAGACGCGCGACTATTTAGGGGAGACAATCATTTTGCCGCTCTGTGCTGACACCCTATCTCGACCAATTAAGTAATATGTGTAAAGAAATGCTGCGACATTTTACAGCTTTCGATTTGAATGTGTGGGCACGCCGGAGACAGCGGATTGAAGGCTGGAGAGGGCTGCTATTTTTATTAGAACCTGCTTTTTTTCATGTGGCGAGGCGCTTTCTTGCCAAGAGAATGCGTCGCTTTCTCCTCTGTCCTATTTTTCAGTGTTCACTTCCTTCATCCGCAAGTGGACTTTCTGCGCCATAATCCTGTCAGTCGTTCTGTTTCCGAGGTTTGATATTTTAATTTACTCGTTGCGTGGCTTTATGGAGCTCCAAGCCCACCACAGAGAATCCTTTAGATGAATTGTGGGGAGGAAAAGAAGAAGGGGTTTGATGCAATGGCTCAAAACACCCCCCAAAACAAAGCGGATTTTGTGCGAGGAAGAAAGGAAACACAGGTGATACATGACTGCAGTGCAGTGTTCAGGCAGCCTGCAGGGCGTTCGGCTGCTTCTGGTGCGATAGCGGGGCGGATATCATCACAATCGACTGAGCATCTCGGATGTGATTGATTGGCGAGCGCATGACATCAACCAGCGACATCATTGTCGCTGTAAACCCAACTTTCTACAGGGGCCTTCTAAGGTGCTAGAAATGCTGTTGACTTTAGGAATATAAAATATTTATGTGCGGCTTCGCCCAACCGGATGATAAAACTGCCATGCGACTGCGATCTCGCAGCGGAAGGAAGTGTAATGTCTGAAATATACATTTGTAGGGTTTGATGAGAGCAATAACAATGCAGGCAGAAACTGCTGGTTCGGCAGGCACAACAGACGCCGCAGATTGCACCGTGCCATATATTTTATTTTTAATCATGCAAAGCCCTGAGTCTAACGACCAAAACAAAATGCTACATCAACGGTAATGATAATGGCGCTCATGATTAAGAAAGCAAAGCACTAGTAAAGTGTAAAAGAGTTTTGCGGTGACAGAAACCACATTTACTGTCCATATGGTAGCCTGTTGAACCCCCATAACTCACGGCACAAAGAATGGCAGGGGGAAAACCTGGGAGGAACACTAAACAAGCAAACACACACACACAAAAAAAAAAAAAATCATACCCGAGCAACAATTACCCTTATATAAATCAAAGAAACAACGTTCATTTCCAATCATTTATAAATCATAGATGCAATTCTTGGTACTAAAAGCCGCGGTGCAATCAGTGAGTGATTAGTTCACATGCAATTTCCAACATCGAACACTACACAGAGACACTAAAAAAAGTATGTCATAAATTAGAAGTGATGATAATCTGCGTCGAAATGTGCTGAAGAGTGGAAAAGCAGGGCAGATGGCAGCGGCTTCATCATTGGCCTGTTCAGCGACACATCAAGTGGCTTTGCCAGAGCAATATCAGCCCCCATCCCATATGACCAATTATCAGGGTTTCACCTTGGGCTGGTGGTGGTAATGGTGCTGATGGTGGGTGGAAAGGAGACGAAGGGAGGGGGGGTGAAGACAGGAGAAACCGTTATTAAAGCAAACTCTTTTTATCGTCTTGAAAATGTTTCTAGTCCTTTTTTTTTTTACCTGAAACAGCGGCTACAACAAAAGGATTACTCAACAAGCAGGTAAATGCACTATTAATGTGGGATGGTTAAGAGGTTGTTTGTAAGGGGGTGTGTTTAGTAGCTCGTCCTTTGATGCTCATGGCTTTCAACCATCCTCTAAATTTGTCAATTACACCTCCATTGTGTTCTCCATTGTTAGGCCCTTTGCACGGCACACAAAGCCAATATCTGGCTGTGCTCAACAGGGAATCCCATCTTCAAAAGGCAATGGGGGAACTGTGTTTATTGGATTTGAGAACCTGGCCGGAGATAAGGGTGAATTACCCTGTTTGTGTCATCTCCCAGATGAGAAAGCGAGTGCGAAATGCGAGTTGTTTGATTGAGGGAAGGGTAAGCAAATCACGCCCGCAGGTTAATGGCTGCAATGTGTAAATGCCTCCAGGCCCCCCTGAAATATTTATCTCCTTAAACTTGCCAACCGCAGATTACTTATAATCACAAACATATTTAATTCAAAATCATATTTAGGAAAACAACTCTCAGTAGCCATTATCACGTGAAGCAATATTATAGTCTATGAGGTTCCCAAGCTTTTTGGTCGGAAGTACCCCCACAGTCCAATGTGTTCATTTGAATAGATTTTTAAACTGGATGATATTTAACCCTATTAACCAGAAAGCAATGATGTTTTTTTTTTATGTCAAGTTTGCATTTGTACTACAACAACTTGGAGTGACAGAAACTGAATGTTTCAACCATTTATCTATTACTTTTGTTTTGCTAAATATCATTTACAACTTTCAGCTGACTACTGTATTTAAACCATTTATCCAATTCTGCTAAATTAAAGGTGCAGTGTATAGGTTATGGTGGCATCTGGTGGTGATGTTGCAGATATAATCAGCTCATTCTAAGGAGCCGAAAACCCAATCATTCATATTTTCAGGTGATTATATACTACATAAAACATACCTACTAATATTATGTTCCATTTCTGCCAATAAATACCCCTAAATGTGACTGTGTACTGTTGCTTCAACTATTTATCCATTACTTAAAATACTATTTCAACTACTTACCAATCACTTTTAGACAGCTATTGTTTTGTTTATCCATTAGCCTACTTTAAGCTAATATTGTCTCTGTTTATCCATAACTTTTAGCTAACTATTTCAACTTTTTCTACTTGTTTTAGCTAACAACTTAGCTAACTATTTCAACAATCTATCCATTACCTTTAGCTAACTATTTTAACTGTTTCTCTTACTTTTAGCTAATAATTATACCTGGTTATCCATTTAATTTAATCTTCTCTGTATATCCATTCCTTCTTAGCCATCTATATCAACCAAGTATGCATTATTTTAGCTAACTGTTTAAACCTCTCTGCTCACTTGCTAATGAGTTTACATTCACTCAGTTTTTCCTTAACGTAAGGTATATTTTTTTCTTCCAATTTCTTTAGCTATAGGAGCTTATCTCATACTGCCTGGCAAGCACCGGAATACGATTGTGTCTAGAAGGTAACATGTAAATTGCGAAACTCTTGCAAGATGGTTAAGGTTAGGCGTTGACCTTGAATGGTTAAGGTTAGACATTGACATTGACATTGAATGGTTAAGGTTAGACATTGACATTGAATGGTTAAGGTTAGACATTGACATTGAATGGTTAAGGTTAGGCATTGACCTTGAATGGTTAAGGTTAGACATTGACATTGAATGGTTAAGGTTAGGCATTGACCTTGAATGGTTAAGGTTAGGCGTTGACATTGAATGGTTAAGGTTAGACATTGACATTGAATTGTTAAGGTTAGGCATTGACCTTGAATGGTTAAGGTTAGGGTAGGTCATCGGGCAGCGAGTGTCGCGAGAGGTTGTGCAAGTTTTTCACTATTTACCTTCTAGACACGACCCCAAAATACCCTCTAGAGTAAGTAGCTACCATGGAAACATCAAGGACTCTCTCATCAACACGAAACAACCAAACAGTACAGTCCTACAGGTAACAGTCACTGAGAACTGAAGAATGTGGTGTTGAGATTGTGTGTCTTGCCAGCAAGATAGTGACATACAGTGTCTCTCTCTCCTAACTTGAATTCCAAGTGGGACGTCTGACACCAATGTCACTGCTCCACCTGGCTTGAGCGTCTGCTGTCACCTTTGGGGAGAGCGAGTTGAGCTTTTGCCAGCGCGTCGATCAGCCAAACTGTCGTTAGGCCAGAGAACAGTAACGCACGGCCAACTTTATATCGCTGCCAAGACGCTTTTTGCATGCGAGCGTGTCTCCTTCACTTCAGCTGCTCTTGCCTCTTCTTTCTTTCCTTTTCTCTTCTCACCTCCCCTCCATCCTCCTCACCACCTGTCCTGCATCCGCTGAGATCGAGTGTGAAGTTTCTCACTTTTGTCACCAAGACAAGGGATTGTGAGCGTGCGTGGGCTGTGTGTGTGAGATGGCGGGCCAATGCCAGAGACTTGTGGGGTCTTCGAGCCTGCTGGACCTCCTATTTCCCCTCACCAGTCACCCTGTCGCGGAGCTGAAGTGGGGTCCATCTGCTGAGTGTCCTTGCGTCTGCCTTCCCAACCCACACAAGGACCTCTCACTATGCCACAAGTTCATCGAGAGTACAAACCAAACGGAACACATCTTGTGTTCGACAGATGGACTTCCTTAGTTTAAAAAAATTGGTTACGACTTACTGGAGTTACTACGTGATTTGGCTTAAGAGAATCTGTTAATGAATGGTCTGTATTTTTCTTTAGATGTGTGCAGATTTGCTCCGCAGAGGATGTACGGCAAATTACAAACAAACATGTGATTTGTGAAATGACAGACGGTGTTAGTCACCTTTTTGCAGTCCAGTCATCTGTTCCAGCCAAAACTTGGTGAGTTGTTCACATATCGTGACCTGGAAACTGCCATCCAGCATCCGTCCAAGTGTTAGGTTGAGAGGTGGAGAGACACGAGGGAAGACCAAGCATCTGAACTCCATTAACTCTTTATGTATTGTTATTCAGCACACAGTTTATTCTCTCGTGTCTGGTAGAGGAGCCCTGTGGGGAGATAACCAGAAACTATGTGACTGGGCTTTTGATGAGCTTAAGCAGCATCCACAAGCGGAGTGTTTTGGTATTTGTTTACTGGGGTTCCGGAAAAAGGAAGAAAATAATGGCTGTGGTATATACAGTATGCTACCCTACAAAGGTATATAGAGGTACAGTATAAGGGGGAGTTTCTTAAATTTGAAGGCTCTGAAGAAGAATAAAGAAAAGTATTGACAGCCCGGTCTAACCAAATAGTCTATGAATGACCTGGCAAATTCTAAGTCATTCAATAATGCTCGTCATTTCACACCATGTAGTCTGTACTGACTGCAATGTAAACGCTATACGCTCAGAGCTAGTACGTAGGATAAAAAGTAAGAGAGGCCTCTTATGGTGGGCGGGAGGGGAGGTGGATGGGTCCAACAAACACAGGACTGTCAACCAGGAGACCAGTGTTTGTGTCCCAAAATGTTGAGTTATTTTGAAGTTATGTTAGTGACGTTTTGTGACGCGTTTTCCGTACTTATATTATGTTTTGTATGTACGTATTTTACTTAGTTTACATGTTTATTTCAAGCAACAACAAACACAGGACTTTCAACCAGAAGGCCGGTGTTCGTGTCCCAAAGTGTTGTTGAGTTATTTTGAAGTTACTTATTAGTTACGTTTCTAACGTGTTTTCCGTAGTTATATTATGTTGTTCATGTACGTATTATACTTAGTTTACATGCTTATTATAAGCACAACCATGATGTTTTTCCTAAACCTAACTAAGAGGTTTTGTTGCGTAAACCTAACTGCGGCCGTTATCATAGTTTTTTTTGCCTAAACATTACCGCAACCGTGGTAATGGTAACAACCCGGTGTTAAATGACACGCGAAGAGCCTAAAATGTGTTATCAGGACTTGCGGAATGTCATTTAAAATATCGTGCTATTTATACACCTTCCTACGAGATCAGGTTGTGCTTGTTTTATGTTGAACAAGAATCTGAGTTAATAATTTTTAACAATCCAATCGAGCAATTTAAACCTTTTGCACCTGATGCAAATTTACATAAAAAATCACACTCTTTTTCTCAGAGTCATAACTCAAATCTGAATACAGACATAGGTGTTAAATTCAGCATGACCTACACTTTCCGCAGATATTAATATTGTTCAGAACATCTGTAAATACACTATATAATAGAAAAAAAGACGTACCTTGTATAGCTTCAGATTTGGCTTGAAAATGATCACTTTTGAAAGTTTTCTCTAGTATCAAAGTAATCTAAATATAATTGTCTGTACACCCATTGTTACAGTGCAAACAGGAAGTGCTAATAGCTGGTTCTGCATGACTTGAAATATGCCAAAATGCAGGGACGTGTACAGACATTTTGAAGGGCTGTTGCTCTAACATGGAAAAGGAAGGCGAAGCACACTTAGGGAGGTCTGGGGATACCAATTTATGCATGAAAAGTAGGTTAAAAAATAGCATTTTACCTTTATGCTACTAGTTACAGTCTCTTATTCCAACTGCACACTGACAATCTTTACTAATACGCCAGTAGTGCAAGTGACACAATCCTCCTGCTTAGTAGAGCATAGCATTTTTCCCACTACCAACTTTGGTAAACTATTTTCATTATAACAATAATGAACATTTCAAACACTTCTGTATTGCACTGTGCGAACACTGAACAAAACAGACTTTCCCAAAAGGCATCAGGTCACAAGAGGTTATAAAACTGAAAGGCATCTTTTATGCTATGGAAGTGAAAATCGGAAACTAAATAAATAGAATAAGAATAACAAATACAACTCTGCATTAGTAGGAGTGTTTCAATTAGTTATACCTTGGCTATATGCCAATCCATCCATCCATCCATCTGCAACCGCTTATCCCGTTAGGGGTCGCGGGGGGGCTGGAGCCGATCCCAGCCGACATTGGGCGAAGTAAGTACACCCTGGACAGGTCTCCAGTCCATCGCAGGGCTGACACATAGAGACAGACAACCATTCACGCTCACACTCACACCTCACACCTTTAGAGTCCACAATTAACCTAACCTGCATGTCTTTGGACTGTGGGAGGAAATCGGAGTACCCGGAGAAAACCCACGCTAACACGGGGAGAACATGCAAACTCCACACAGAAGGGTCCCAAGCCGGATTCGAACCTGCAACCCTCTAGCTGTGAGGCGCCAGTGCTAACCACTGCACCACCGTGCAGCCGCTATATGCCAATGTAAATGCCAATTATTTCTATAATGTTTTATCCCATTCTGCTTTTGCATCTAAAAGGCAGCTTGGAAGCAGCGGGGATAAGGATTTGGGCTGCGGTTTGCTTTTTGTAGTTTTTTTTATATAGCGTATATTGTTTTGTTTTTTAAGACTTAGAATGTGGTTCTTAAACAAAACAACATTGTTCTTATGGCCATAGCATACTAACTTCCTCTATCCTTTCATAAACAGATATTTGTGTTGAAAACCTTCATACACTCAGAAAAAAAACATTTTGGTTTTATATAATTAAATTACCGATGTCTCAGGTTATAAACACCCAGCTATCATTGTTCTGAATCAACAAAGAAATAAACACTCATTCAAGACTAATAAATGAATCAATGTGTTGACAAGAAAATGGAAATGGAAAATGTTGACTGTGGTGCTATCTAATTCTCAGAAAAGTGGAAAACACACACACATACCAAACGACTTAAATGCTAAACTGGCTCCGTTTTTGCAAGAAAAATAAAGGATTACATCGCGTCTCTCAATCAAAAGAGACAAGAGTTTGGCTCGCTTTTTCCTCCTGCACCTTTCATTTCCTTTTTAAATCACATCACATTCAAGTTTCAACTCTGAGCCGAACAAAAGACGACGACAATTAATTTGAGGCCTTTTATTAATCGCGTTCAATTTCATATCAGTCTCCAGGGAGCGAGATGTTACGATCTCAATGTTTTGTCTCATTAGGTTTCCCTCGACTATCTATTCAGCGCCGTGGTTAATGTTTATTTATTTAACTTGATATGGGTCTACAATGGAGGTAATGTGAGGATGAGAATGCATGCATGAGTGGAGGGATTTGCAAAGCAGGACCTGTCAATTTTGATTAGCTTTACAGCGATGCAGGCAGACAGACAAAGAGGAAGAAAACTCAGGGGACTCCATGTTTCTTTAACTCCCTAAACACGCTTGGAAGAAGTCCTTTTAAACATGGCTATGCTGTATTTATGTCTTTATTTTGATGTGTGTGTGCTTGCAAGTCAGATCCAATTCATCATGGTTTAGACTTTTTACAAAATAGTTATTTAACAGCAACAAATGTCCATCTACTAGCTAGTACGAATGTCCTTTTGTGTACAGAAACAAAAAAAAAAAACTCCGGTGACAAACAAATGATTCATTTCCTCCCCGTTACATTTCCGTTACGGTTTCTAATAACCTTGACGTATGTTTTTTGGTACAAAGATGCAATTATGTGGGAAATATACTGTGCACTTTTACTGCAAGCTAGGTAACTTAGAAGAAGAAATGGACAGAGCTAATGCAGCCAGATCCCCAGCCCCTTTCAAGTATACCTATTAAGCCTGATGAATTGGAAGTGAAATGACTGGAATCCCTGCAGTGAACGTATAAATAAGCCTCTCTCCGCGGGACAACAACACAATGGGTTGGAGATTTATTGACAAGTTCAGGAATGATGGGGGACGTTTTTTTTGGGAAAGACTGATTTTTCGCCTTATGTTTCACAGTAGACTTTAACATATAGTGTACAAAGCTGATATATTATGTGAGGATGGAGTCGGTGAAAAGGGCCAAGTAAAGGGTGTGTTTCCTCGGGCAACTGAGAAAAACTCTATATTAATGAAAGGTATGCAGATGCTTTGCTTATGTAAATGTTGCAACACCAAGTTCTACATTCAAAGTGTTACTTATCAGTAAAAAAAAGCACTTGAAGCTTGAAAAGTAAAAGCGCTCGTAATACAGAATGGCTCGTGTCAGTGTTATAATAAACCAAATAATATATGAGAATGTGAATGTCTGAGCAGCATTTTAATGTTGTAGCTTTGTAAGGGCAAACTGAACTTTACTTTATATACTGCAAGGATTACCAATTGAGCAACCCTCTTGGGACCCAAATCCCTCAAAATGTACCTTAACGGTAGATTTGTCAAGTAATTAATACTCTTATCAACATGGCAGTGGGCAAATATGCTTGTTTTATGCAACTGTATGTATATATTTAAAATTAGAAATCAATTAACAACACAAAACAATGACAAATATTGTCCAGAAACCCTCACAGGTACTGCATTTAGCATACAAAAAATATGCTCAAATCATAAGATGGCAAACTGCAGCCCAACAGTCGACAACAGCTGTCAGTGTGTCAGTGTGCTGACTTGACTATGACTTGCCCCAAACTGCATGTGATTGTCATAAAGTGTGCATGTCTGTACCCATAGAACCCATTTTCATTCACATATCTTGAGGTCAGAGGTCAAGGGACCCCTTTGAAAATGGCAATGGCAGTTTTTTGTTTTGAGTGTTATTTAACATCCTTCGCAACAAGCTAGTATGACATGGTTGGTACCAATGGATTCCTAGTTTCATATGATGCCAGTAACTTCACTCTAGTTTTAAAACTGAGCCCACTACAACCTCCGAAAGATTGATTGCATTAATGCGTTTAAGAAATGAATCTGATACCAACCACATCCGGTCTGGATATGAACTCTGAGATTATCTTCCTTATCTATGCTGATGGCGTTAAAACAAATTTGCGTTAATGCATTATTTTGTGTGTGGGGACAGCCCAACATAAAATGCTTTTTTTTTTTTTTTTTATTGACCGAAGTGTATTACTGCATAATTTTTGTTGTTTCATAAATTTTTCTTCAGTTTTCAATAAATAATTATTCAATAAAACTTGGCAGAGAGTCTTTTTTTCTTAAATGAAGCCCCTAGAGACAGCGTTGTGACTGGCAGCTTGTTGGACAGAGTCTCTTACTCACGGTTAATGAACTGTGAGATGGTGATCAGTGCGCAGTTGCGAAAAAAAAATAAATCAAAATATCTACCTTGAGCCTCTATCTTGTTTGTTTTCCCTCTCCTCTGGGATTGTTTTTACGGGTGTCGCATAGAGTTTCACAAACATAATCCTAAACCAGGGTTTTTTATTTTTTTTAACATATCATCTTTCATGATCATTTTGGCTGTAACACTTCAGCTGGGTTACTATGGAAACTACTCGCGATTCCAAGAAGATTGTCAACCACTTTAGTAAATATCAAATTATTTTTTTGGGGAACAGCTCAATAACTCCCGATTTAACACATGCGAGGACTCGTTCGACTGCTCGGCAAAAAGAAGACCCAGTCTATTACGGCTTAAGTTAATTAATTGACTTCATATAAGGACAATTAATTGGAGGATATTACACTCTTTTGTAAAAGGCAATTCTGCTTTAAACTCAGGTAATGAGTTTGTGGACCTCTGCCACCGGCGGTTCGTCTCCGGTCCACAAAAGAGTTTCCTAAGACTTCCCAAGGTAATCCGACTTAGTTAAAATGCCGGAGACTTTGATTATGAAGAACAAAAAGGGAAAGGGACAGGTGGGGGGGGGGCGGCATTGTTGCACGGTTCCCCTTCAATTAGATTCAGCTGTAATTGAACCCCTGGGGAAGCACTGATCGTCACAATAAAGTGCGGCATTACCTCAAACCGGATTTAGTGGCAACATGATCCTCCACTGCTCTAGGTGAGACATTTAATTAAGTCCCATTGCTTTTGCAGAGCAGCCATATAACTGAATTAACAGTGCGGAGACCCACCAGGCATGCGTTCGCTCACTCCATTCAGCATCCTCGTATACAGTACTATCTTACTCTGCTGAGCAATAACAACAACAGGATTTGCGAGCATCTGTGTGTGCGAGAGAGAGAGAGAGAGAAAAAACCACAATGACACTGAAACTTTTAATACAAGATAAACACAAGCGTAAAGTATATCGCTTGCGGTGCACACCAGCTACTTTTACATCTGAATGTCTGGGAACAATCCACCTCCGACTGTGTTTGTCACATCTCTCACCCAGCCAAGTGTGTCTGCACCTTCTCTCTCCAAAAGTCGAGCCTTATTGAAGTTTACTGAGATTTTGCTTATCGCTGTAGCGAATGGCGTGCTTCGCTTGGGTTGGTGGCGTCGGTAGTTTGGGTGTGTTTATGTGTGTGTTAGAGGGGTGCGAATCAGGGCACGCCTGGCAGCACCTAGAGCCTGCCTCTCCTCATTACTGCCAGACAAATAAATGCTGCACATCTCCTTGGAACATTGGCCATGGCAAAAGGACCCCAGGACTCTGATCTGGGCATTTACAGTTACACATCGACTCAACACACACACATTGGCAGATGTGAATGAAAAAGCATTACACATTTTTGAAAAGAAAGTTGATTTGAACCCTACTTCCCTAAGTGTACTTCTTTTTTTTGTTAATTGTAGGCCCTTGTGCAGCCTCGCAACAGTTATGCAACGGCACAATAGCCTACTGATGGTCTGTTCAATTTGTCAAGGTTATGGCCAAAGCCCATAGCGTTATTGTCCAAATTGGAAATTAATTTTGCATTCAGACTCAAAGAGCTAAACGCTTTTTTATTTTTTATAAATGTCAAAATATGAATTAAACTTTTTTTGAAAAGATGAATAAAGAAGTTTTTTTTTATTATTGTGCCACATTTGCCCTTCTGACAGCTTTACGTGTCGGCGTTCCACTTAAAACTTGATTTTCCTCTCTCCACATTATCTATCTGATTTAGTTGGGAGAATACATTCTTACTTTTGCCAGCATTTGTACAAAATACAATTAGAAACCTTCCTCTTTGGTATGTGGCTTCATATTCTAAAAAATCTAAAACATTTACTCAAGAGGGAACATAAAGCTCTCAAACGTCCGTTAGCTGAACTCGTTAACGGGACAATAAGTTCACAGTTTATTCAAAAGATGTATTTGTACCATGGAATCTTGTCTCATAACTGTCTGCAAACCATGACTCTTTTGTGGAGCAGTAAATACTCCAACAGAGGAGGTTTAATAAAAGTAAATAGTGAAACAGCTAAAATATAAAAAATCTTTCTTAATTTTGGACTCAGGTTAGCAAAGACAAGATGGCTTGCTTTTGGTCAAAGGCATAAAATTAGCAGGTCAAAGTCCATAAATTGAATTTACTGATGATTTTAGTGACATTTTAATTAATAGATTCTCTTTATTAGCTTATATGCAGTGTCTATATTTCCAGATGTGTAGCTATTCGCATTTTACCAAAGTCAAAGGACAGAGTAACTCAACGGATCAATTTTCAGACACGCTTTCTTCTCTGTCCGTCTATCCTTTTCTTTTAAAAAACACATTCATTTCAGTGTGCCACTAGACAACATCTGTCATAGTAGCCCTCAGTCTTACTCTGACTGAGCCCTGTAGGGTCAATAGATCTAAACTGACCCAAATCTCACAGGGCAGCCCAGGCACACGGCGTCAAGGGGAAGATAGACGCGAGTCAGGAATGAGATTATTTTTCTTCTATTTCAGGCGAGGGAGCGGCCCTTTTACTCACTCACCTGTCACACAGATAGACAGGCGAGACATGAGAAGTTAATGTCAGCTGGGGCAGGCGTTCGGATAAGCAACACAGGTGTGGAGGTAACAATGTGTGTGCATTCACACGCATAACAAGCAGAGTCGTCCACATATGGACTCCCCAACATAGGTCGTCGATCGGCTATCATCTTCTTCTGTTCCACTTAGCCTCACAAAATACCCATCCAAAGCTATTTTCCATTAAGACACTTTCGCTGGCCCAGTAATCTCCAGAGAGAGGCTGTGCAAGGCCAGCTGGGGAGAGGCTTTGTGGCCACTGAGTCTCCCTTTCAATCCCATCTCAGGAAAGCCAAAGCTCCAGTGGGTAGATCTGGCCAGTTCCATCCAAACGGGACCTTTTGTGCTCCACAGCGGATTACCTGCTGAGTCCCACGAGCACCGAATGTCTCCTCTCTAAAGATTTAACAAGACCCTGGGGGGAAAACATCTAATTTGTTGGCTGTGTATTCAGTGGAGTTCCCCCCGCTGGCTAATCCCTGGTCAGCACTATTGGGTCCAGCTAATCTAGATTGCCACTGAGTTTGGACTCGGTTCTGGTCCGGAGCCAGACTTTGAGGTTGTATGCATGCACCAGGTGTCCACACATGTTGAAAGAGAGGTGATGCTGCGCAAGGTTGATATTGGTATTCTGTGTTGTTTAGGTTTTGGGAATGGTTTATAGATTACCTATCAGGCTGGCATTTAGCTTCGGGGTATGGAGGATACACAGAGGAAGAAATAACCAGTGTGTTACTCTCACTTACTTCTCATCCTGACATGTTTCCTACAGCCAAAACAAAAGTTACACATGCGAAACAGAGGATTGTTCTGCAAAAGCTACACACCTATTGATTTTTTGGCCACTAGAGGGCAGAAAAAAATCCCAAACAAGCTCACAGAATACGTTATGCTAGCAAACAATTGTTATAAACATCCAGCCAACACAAAGCAACATGTTATCCCATTGGAGTTGTGTTTTCGGCCACATTTCACATGACGTTAACTGTGTTTTCATTCAATTGTTAAGCAAATTTTAAGCAAACTTTTCAAATGTTGCAAAAAAAGAAATGCCAGTAAGGCGCGTTTCCGTCAACTGTCTGGAGCGAATAAACTCGGCTTATTATCTACAGCGTAATGAAGAAGTTTTATCAAATTTTGCATACAGCTTTTCTAATGCGATACTGCAAAATGCACATAAAATCTGAATTGAAACAAATGTAAGTCCAATATTCACTCTCCTTTTATCTCTGGTTTCTCTGTGGACTAATGAGGAAAAACAGCTGGCTCTTTAGCTGCCACATGTTGGACTTTCTTTAGTAGCTATAGTTGCTAACTTTGTCTATCTGCCGTTTAGTGGTGGTGCAGGTAGCACATTATCATACATTTATCAGATATTGTTTTGCTGAAAATGGCTTCCTGCTGTTAAATCAAGCTTGATAAGCGCAGCGAGACTAAACCTTACAGTAAATGTGGGGACCATTAAAACCAAACAACGAGCTAAACGAGGCTGAAACTGTCTGTAAAGCTGCGGAGCAGGGTGATAATTCCTCAGGTTAATCAATTATCAAGTAAACCCTTTCACATTAGTGATAATATATCATCATGATAATCAGGAGTTACGCATTTTCACTAACTCAACACACACACACTTGCAATGTTTGAAAGAAACTTCACTTCCTAGGTGCCATAACATATTCTGTGACCGATAATGTCAACCAAGCAGCCTTTATAATGGCAATCAAATGGTTCCCTGTCAACCGTCCCAGCATCCATACATGTTATTACCCTTATTGACATTCACAGCATTCGTTCCAAGAAAGACTGGTGCAATTGCCCTTGAGAACACTTGACTAAAATGTATATAACTTCCTGCTATTAAGATATCTCCCCATTGGATATATGCGATGTTATCTATCTGTAATAGATGTATTATTTATGACCAGCCATGCTTTAAAGTCAGCCATAAACAAGTGACTGAACACAGAGGAAACAAAAGCCAAAGAGAGACAGACGGCCGTGACTGTGTTGCATCGAGGCATCTAGAATGCCCTCTGCATTACCGTAGAGTCTATAAAGGCCTGATTAATCACATAATAACACCCCATAGAATTATATCACCCTCATTATTACAGACAGTTAAAGCTAGAGAAAAGATTTCTGAAGAAAAACGACGAGACTATATACCTCAGCTTTCACCTCAAACAATGTGGTATCTGACTCGGGAGGTTTTTCACAAAACATTAAATCTGGGTAATAGACTGGTGGCGTTCATATCTGCGTTGCGGTTTGGCCATGTGTAACACAGAAATGTGCAAACACTAATCACAAGGTACATTGATATGTTTAATGTGCCATTTTCATTTCCTCAGACGCAAGAAATAATTGGAATTTCTTTTCCGTTGCCATGCTAATAGCTTCGCCTGGAGGTGAAAATCTCGAAAGAAGGCAGAGGAGAAAGGCGGGAAAAGCGTGATCAAGAATGGTAATTAAAAGGAAAACATTATTATGAGGTTTTTGATGGAATTCGTGTCTTGTGCGTGTGCTTGCATGCCGTCACACTTGCACTGTGCATAACTACGGAGGCCAACAGGTGTCATATTCACACAAATTAGTCATTTGATTTAATTTGTAAGCACTTAAACTCTGTGCAATCATCCCTGACTGACCAGAATCGCCAGAGCAACCCTAACTTGATAGTGATACAATAACTTTGAGATTTAGTGTTAGCGGCAGGCTAGCAGCTGTGTTTTGGTATTGAGGTGCTTCAAATATTGAATTGATAATACTGTAAAATGACTGGATGTCATAGTAAGAGGAGTATCACTGTGTTCAGGGATGATAGTTCAGTTAAAGAGCTATGTTAGCTACCTAAAGCTGTGTTTCCACTGCATGGTACAGCTCTGCTTGACTTGACTGGACTCACTTTTGGTACCAGGTTATTTTCTCTGTGCTGTGCTTCCAATGCAGATAGCACCCCCTTCAGCGTAGGCGAGATTCTCAGCTGATCGCCATGGCGGCGGCGCGTGAAACTGCCGTGACATCATCCTCATCAAGGGGCACAGATTGTTGAACCTGGCAACCAAACAGAGGAAATTCTGCACTTCGACATTGTACGACGTAGTGAACGCCGTCGTGAACGACGTAGTTTTGCGAGTTGCCATTTTTTAAAATCAAGTGGACGAGTAGGTCAAGTGAATTGACAATTGGGGTCGCTATTGACAGTAGCTTGGCTATTTGAAAACAGTGGGTTTGTGGCGGATGTCCTGTATCGCAATAGTGAAGATTCCCTCTGAACAATTGGTGTGCTTTTATTCCTTTTTTAGTATCGGCTCAGCTCGGCTTGGAACCTCGACCGATGGTGGTGCCAAGAATGGAGTAGGTTTATTGGTAGCACCCACAACTTTTGCTAATTGAAACCTGAAAAAATAACCATTCTAATGTGTAATGAACTGAACTGGACTGCTTGGTAGAAAGGCAACTTTTGACATTGATTTGTGTGAGGAAGCGTACCTGTGATTGGCTCTTAAAGGTCACATATTATGCAAAATGCACTTTTCCATGTCTTTTAAACATCAATATCTGTCCCCAGTGTGTCTACAGGCCACCATAGTATCATAAAAGACCATCTCCTCCTCCGTTTGTCCGGAAATGGGTGCAGAAATAAAAATTCGCTTTTTTCCTAGTCTTCTGACGTCATTAGGCAGAAATGCAAGCCATATATGGCTTTCCTGTTTCCAGTGAAACAGAACAGCACCCCCCTCACCCCATACCCCGGCTTGGTAACCCCGCCCACGGAGTAGCCGGCTCAGCAAGCTGCGTCCGCCATTGTTATTTCGACTGTTTACTAGTAAACATGCTGAAAGGAAAACCCGCTTGTTCTGTTGTTGGCTGCAATACTCCACACAAAAGCTTGCACCATGTATTGTAAACTTTATTTGAGTAGACAGATGACAATATTAATTATTCACAGCATTTGTAATCATCTCACCTGTTAGTTAGTTATGTTAACATGGTACAGGAGAAAGTCTTCAGCTCTGGTAAACTACAGTAAGCTAAGCTCCGGTGGTCTGTAGTCATGGTAACACAGAGACAGCTACTACTGTAAATAATATACCATTACTCTGATCTTCCATACATTTATCTTTTAGCAGAAATAATGAACTGACTACTGTTTCACATCTTCTATTTTCCACCCTGATGGTCGCTGTGTTTACACACCGTGTCATAGCGGTAGCATGTAGCTAACCCGTTAGCATGTAGCTACATGCTAACGGGTTAGCTACATGCTAACGGGTTAGCTCTGTATCTCCATGTAAACAGAGCCATCTGCCCACAGCTGTCTGCTCTCCTCTGGGATGATTCTGTCGGTCATTTCTCACAGATGGATCTGTAAAGACAGACGTAAAACAGAGTGTATGTTTACGGTTTACAGAGTTGATGCATGAGGTAAACACTGAGCTAACTAACAGAGCTATAAACAGCATTATTTACCTGAGAGAAACCGTCAGGAAAACCTGGAATCTGGACTGCAGATGTTCATCATGTGTCGCCGATTTCTGATCAGATTCCTCCGGTAACGTGCGCTGGGTGAAGTTTCTGGTTTATAAACTTTAAAGTGGTTTATAAGCTCTATTCTAGCTGCTATCTCTCCACTCGTTTCTCTCTCTCTCTCTCTCTAGAGAGAGAGAGAGAGCTTCTCCGGGAGGGAGGGGGAGGGTGACGCTGTTGTTGAGGACGTTTGATTGACAGAAAACGCTGACCAATCAGAGCAGAGTGGGAGGAGACAGAGGCTACAGACACAGAAATCAGCACTTTTGGAAATGGGCTGAAACAGAGGTTATAGAGACATGCTGGAATGCATGATCTGATTGTTTTTTTGAAAAAAAAACTTCAGAGACATGGTTTGGAGGTGTCTGAGACCTATAATAACTAGTTTAAATGGAGTATAATATGTGACCTTTAAGTAAAACAGTTTAGGAAGAGGGAGCCTTTGGTGCCTTCAACTGAAACTTGTGAGCTTGTGTTAATAAATAAATAAATAGTTTAAGTTGGCATGGATAATCTAATCTGAATGAGCAGTTTAGGTTTAATGCTGCTCTGTTTTTGGACATATACTTCAGTCATGTTCTGTTAAATTGGTGTACACCAAATTACTTTTTCTTTTTGTTCTCCATGATACCTTTAAGGTTCTGAATCGTGATACTTTTTCTTTTTTTTTGATAGGGCCATTCAAGTCTGAAGGCTCGTAACAAGTGATGATTAGATCCCTCCCGAGCCCTCCCAGCTTTGTCAGGCCAAAAGGTTCACCTAATTCCTCTTGGCATTCATTCCACTTAGTCTCCACTCTTTTGCTTCCAACTCTCGCTCTCTTTCTCTCACTCATAGGGGAGTTGTCAGACAAGGATAACACCTCTCTGTGAAGAGAGAGAGAGAGAATGAGTGGGAGTGAGAGTGGGAGACGGCTGCTAGGATAAAGAGAACGCACACTGAAGCGGCAATTTACTTAATAACAGATTTTTCTGAGATTTTTCTTATGCCTTTAGATAAAGTGATGGCTGCTGTTCCTTAAATCTCATTATCAAAGGTCCGTAAATTGAAGGGTATGCTCTCCATCTGGAGATGGTAGACGCCGTGTACTGCTGGGTGAGGTGGCACGTGTCTGAGTCCAAATGATGTGGGTTAAATGTTGGCGGTTGAATAAAACAAATTAGTTAAAAATGCATTTAAAAATGGGAACATATGTACTCTATCCTCTGCCGTAATGCTACAAAGCTGTGAAACAACAGACGCGAGCTTGTGACTGATCACTAGTTCATATAACATCTGGATGGGTGAAGTCAACGAGACACACATTTCATCATACTATGCAAATATTTCCAGGCTATCCTGTTGAGCAACGGCACGCAATTAGTGATGTAAAGCAATAAAGGAATACAGAAAAGTATGCTTTTCATCTCTCATTGCAATCTAAGTTTTCACACAGAAAACAGTGATCATCTAATGAAAAATTGTTACAATTTACTGCAAGTAATACCCTTTTCTCTCTACTTTATTTCCTGTCTACTGTATATTTATACGATCAGCGGTGTAAGAAAAGTGCCAAAAAATAATCTAATACATCACTGCATTTTACCATGCTCTCCTGTCCCAGAATACCATTAGCCAAATGCATATACAGTATAATAAGATATAACTATCATCTAACATCTATGGAAAAATGCCAATGTTGTATTTCATTTTCAAGCATTGGCCAAAAGTTTGTTGTGATTTCAAGCCCTGCAGGGAGACTTCATGCTGACACATTTTATGTCCTGTATTTTCAATAGGGCTTAGAAAAAAAACTACTTTTTTGTGATTATTTTGACTGATATTGAAATTGCAATATGATTTGGGATGTAAGAATTTTCATTGCAAAACAATAAAATGCTGTGATTTTTGCGGGGATTTGTACCAAACAAAGATGCTTTCTTAAGTCTGAAGAATAATGGGTGGAAAAAAGTACAAATGCAAGTCTCCCTCAAAAATAATTCATAATTTTAAACAATTATTGCCATGTAAAATAAAGGCATTTTAATTTTGATCAAACACTACAGTGTGCCTTGGATTACTTTTGAGGGAGACTTGCATTTTGTACTTTTTTCCACCCATGCAATGAGCCCTTCACAAGAATGAGCCCAATACACCTGAAGGAGCCAAAGAGCACCTGTATGTGATTACCAGAGACCCAGCAGAGCTTCTACTCCATTGTCTTCACATTCCGCCTCCTACGTTTTGAAAATTGCAGAAGGCCATATTGCAGATTTCGATGAAATTTTGATTAATTGAGCAGCCCGAATTTCCAATCTTTAAAAAACATGGTGACAAAATGACAGTGTGGTTAAATCAAGCAAACTACTTCCTACTTTTTTCATTCAAAAGCAGGCTTTTATTTTGAAATGCAATGCCATTTCAACCTTGGCACTCCCGAATTAAAACTTGACCTCTGTTCATATTGTCAACAAAGGTCGCAAAGGGATACGCCGGAGCATTAGATAATATAAGTGCAAAGATAAATGTTATAATGTGATCAAATGAGATGCTACATCCACTTATCGTAACACTTACCCCTTGGCTGCCCACTCACACACCCCCTATGGACATTGTCAGTGTCTCTGTCACCAGTTGTATGCCCCCCCCCCTAAATGCGTGTGCCTCCATTCACTCATGCACACGTACACACACACACACATTATGGATGGCAGGGAAAATGCGGACAGAGTCATCCTGTCCGCCATCACTGCAGGGCTTCTGGAAGAGTGGACACCAATTACAGCCAACCAGACCGAGCCAAACACGGCTCCAGTCCACCAGCCGCCCCTCCATCCGGCCGCCGCCGCCGCCGCCGTCGCCGTCGCCACAACCCCCAACACCCCTTTCTCTCCGCCTGGCTCCGTTGCGTTCCCTTTGGTCATAGCCGTACGATGGCCAGCCATGTGTTACAAATGGGATAAACTGCAGCGGTTGGGTGATGTGCGTGTGGGTGGATGTGAGTGGGTAGCCATGGCAGCCGGTAGCCAGGGCACGAGAGATAGAAGGGGGGGGGGAGGGAAGGTTGGGGGTTGTGGGTGTGAGAGGAAAATGGGTGTGTATTTGCTTGCATATGTGCATTTTGGTTTGTTTGACAGTTCAGAATATATGACTGCAGAGAGTAAACACCGGTTACACTAACCCAACCTACGCAGGAAAAAGAAAGCAAACTGTGAAGCTCCGGTCTCTAATGTTCCTCAAGTGCTCATCAGGCGGGTTTTGTTTATCCGCAAGGTCTCATTTATTCCCGTGGTCCCCGACACACTTGGCAGGTGGAAAGGGGGGCGAAAATGAGTCGTGCTGGTGTGCGGCGTTGTGCAGCGCTGCCAGTCCCCGCCTTGGAAGCACATGGCGGAGCGGCAGGCGCACTGGGCCACCATATTGACCTGGCGCTGACTGACACATGTCGAGAGAGGGGAGGTGTGAGGAAAGGAGGGGAGGCGAGGTCACCGATCCGCTCGTCTCTGTCATCGGACGTTCCCCGCGGCCCCCCCCCGTCGGACGGACAGGAAACATCTGCTACAATGCCCCCACCCAACCCGAACTCCTCCTCCTACCCCCTGAGGGCACGGCCAGCTTGAACGCCTGCCACCGCCGCACACAGTACCGCCTGTCCAAACCGAAAACAAACAGAACTGACCACGGCGCTGTTGCTCCCCCTCCATCCTGTGACAAACAGGCTTAAGTACCATTTACCACACCTGACCATTCAAAATGATTGATGTGCAAACAATACGTCTAATGTGTACATCATGTTTGTGACACAAGACTGCGTGAACTTGAAAATGCCGAATGGAGTCACTGAAGCACAGGGGCAGCTTGATGATATCTTGATCTGAATCCATTTTGGATCTTTCATCATTTTTTGTTGTGATTAAAAAATCCCCTCCCCAAAAAAAACACCTCCCCAGATTCATGCAGGGGACTCCATCAAACAATCGGACTGGAATGGAGCGCCTAATGTTGGAATAGGGTCGACTGGGACGATTGATCTGCTTCGCGGTGTTGACAGCTTGCTCATTTTCTAGAAAGTGATTCAACTATGGATGCGGGGCTCTAATTAAGCCATCCATCAAGCTGCAGCCGATATTCCGCAGGAGAGTTGAGGCTAAAAAGGACCGATTGAAGCAAAAAAAAATCCTCATCTCCATACATGCTGCTCGTGTCAGGAGGTAGCACTGCTGGGAGATTAAAAAAAAAATACAAAATCTTATGTTTTGCATCCACAGCAGTAAAAGGTCCTGCATTGGTTCACCACCTGAAATTTGTGTTTATATGCACCCCTGTGCCTAATTGTGTCCTTATATCAGCCGCATACACATTTACATTTACACTTGGCATTTAGCTGACACTGTTATCGCGCCGTGAGTGGGCAGGTAGGGCTTTAGCATCTCACTCAGTAACCATTTGACAAGCCAAATAGGCCCTTGGTGGCTACACATTTTAGGTTGTGAGGATCAAGCCTGGATTATAGGTTAAGATGAGCGCTCCGAAGCTGTAAAGAGTGCACAGACCAGAGAACTAGGAGTGCATGAAGAAAAAGTTTATTAAAAGCATTGATTTAAATGACTTCCTGCAAGCAGATTGCTCGTCTTTTTGTTTGTTTACAGGTATGGCAATGTCAAATTGTCGGTTGGTCCACCACTTTGGTCCAGACTGAAACATCTCAACAACTACTGGATGGATTGTCAAATATGGCACATAAAGCCACATATAGCAGGTGAAATTTGAATTTATCAGAACATATGATATTCATGCATCTGCATCTTTCGGATGGATTGCAATAACATTTGGTGCACACGTTCATCTACTCCTCAGAATGAATTGTAAAAACTATTGTGGTCCCTTGACTTTTCATGTAGCTCCGTCATCAGTTCAAATTTTGTATTTGTCCAGTCCTTTGCTTAAATTGACATTCCCATCAGGCTCAGCTGGTGTTTGTGTTTGGTGCTACTGTAATTCACAAATGTTAGCATTCTAAAACGTTAAACTATGATGGTGAACCGAGTCAGGCTGTATTTATACACCGTTCGTAGCTATACCTACGAAAAAGTAACGCACTGTAATTTGTATATAACCCACAAAATCAATTTGCATTTAATCCACGTAATTCTGAACCAGGAAGCATAAAGAGCAACAAATGCAGCATACAGAGAAGATCGGGGTGGATGGGTGGGTGAAATAAACACCGGACTGTCGCCCAGGAGACCGCTCTTCATATCTTGTGTGAAACCAGAAGTTAATGTTAAATTATTTATCACGTAAATTCCATAATTCAGTTCCGCCACTTTTTTTAGTTATTTTAATACAAACCACAATCTTTTCCTAAACCTAATGAAGTATTTCAAGCATAGATATTTTAACCCAAACCACGATCTTTTCCTGAACCTGACCACAAATTTCAAGCGTAGATATTTGAACTCAAACCATGATTTTTTCCTAAACCCGAGTAGTTTTGTTGCCTGAACCTAACTTAGTGTTTCAAGTGTAGATATTCTAACCCAAACCACAATCTTTTTCTAAACCTAAGTCAGTAGTTTTGTTGCCTAAACCTAACCAAATTGTGTTGCTGGATATTCATCACGTGTTGCTGGACATTCGTAAGAAAACTTGCGAAAAATGAGGAATGACATTTCATAAACTATCATACCAACCGTTGTATGAGGTTACATTGACCTGGTAATCATTAAACCAGCTTAGCATCAAAGTGTTAGCATTGCCATTGTGTGCATGTTAGCATGTTGACATTAGCATACAGCCTCACAGAGCCACAAGCATGGCTGTTGTCTCGTTTAAGTGTAGTGCACTCATTGTATGCACACACATAAACACAAAACCAGAATGAGCAATTCTATATGCTGATATATAAGTATTAATTATGTGTCAACATGTGTCTTTATGTTACAAAACTCATTGTGATTCATAGTGCATTGGAACCCACCTTTATTAACATTAGAGCTTTCCTTACACATCTATTACATTTAGGTTCCTCCTCTGCCTCCCTCTCGCCCCCTCTCTCCTCATCTAAACCTGTTTTATATTTATGATGCTGATGATGACTTTTAGTGGTAATCTGTTATACTTCCCACAGTTTATGACTATGTATTTTGCTGATGTAGGTGTCTGACAATTTATGATGGGGCACAAATGGCTCTTCAAAAAGGCGGCCACACACTGAGTTGATGCTCCCAAAAAGTCTTTATTAAGCCCAGCTATGACATTACGTCCTCATCAGGTGAGATGAAAGCAGTGGTGGTGTTGTATGGCTGCGACTAGTGAAAGGGAATGGATAAAGCTACCAACTTGTTTAACAATTAGAAAATTTACTAACCTGTACCGATTATTGCGATTTACTCATAATCATACAGTTAAAGACTTTCAGTTAATATTAGGGCTGTCAAAGTTGACGCGATAATAACGCGTTAACGCAAATTTGTTTTAACGGCATTAATTTTCAATCGATCTCCCAGAGGTTGTACCGGGCTCAGAAAACCTAAGGAATTCATTGGTACCAAACATGTCATAACAAAACATAGTAGCTTGTCGCAAAGACGGTTAAATAACGCTCCAAACTTGAGCTAAATCTTGGCGAGGAAAAACTGTTGTGGCCATTTCCCTTGACCTCTGACCTCAAGATATGTGAATGAAAATGGGTTCTATTGGTACCCACGAGTCACCCCTTTACAGACATGCCCACTTTATGATAATCACATGCAGTTCGGGGGAAAGTCATAGTCAAGTCAGAACACTGACACACTGACAGCTGTTGTTGCCTGTTGGGCTTGAGTTTGCCATGTTATGATTTGAGCATATTTTATATGCTAAATGAATTACCTGTGAGGGTTTCTGGACAATATTTGTCATTGTTTTGTGTTGTTAATTGATTTTATATACATATATTTGCATAAAACAAGCATATTTTCCCACTCCAATGTTAATAAGAGTATTAAATACTTGACAAATACCCCTTTAAAAGGTACATTTTGAACAGATAAAAAAATGTGCGATTAATTTGCAATTAATCATGCGATAAAACAATATTAATCGATTGACAGCCCTAGTTCATTTATTTAAAAGAAATGGTAAAACTTGTGCTACAGAGTATCTGCTTGGCTGACCAGTGTGATGGCTCTTGTTCTAACCTCTTGATCAGACCACAACCCAAAAGCTAGCCTTAGGCAAAGCTCACTGATGTCCAATGTTTTATTGAGATGGCTGCCAATGCACAGACCTGTAATCAAAAGGTTTCAGATTGAAGTGAGCAGAAAAGCGTTGTGTTCCAGCACAAAAAAAACCCCATCAAAAGCAACATGTATAGCTCCTGGATTTTCTTCTCACCCTCATCTGGAAAAGGCTGAATTTTTTAAAAAGAAACAGAGAAAATGAAAACAGGGATCATGATTTGCATCTTAACTCGGTCCCCATTTAGCTGTGAAATAGTGAGCCAAATCAGCCTTTATCCTAATTGGTAAATGACAAATTAGACTTTGCCAATACTTAATTGAAATGCTGGGCTAAATGCACCCACGCTGTTGCTGCCGTGCTGTTGTGAGAGTAATTACCAAACTAGTCCACAAATGTACAGAGGGGGTGAGAATTATCATTTGTCTTCATTGCTGGAGTTGCGGGGATATTGCTCTTGGGGTCAAATTAATTCATATTGGCGATCCAAGTGGTTAAAGAATGGATTGTTACACTTGAATACTGATGAAAACAAGTGGTTTTATTTTATTTTTTTTTCAGCCAATGTTTAAGCAATTTTTTTAACCCATTATGTACCTAGGACTAAATAAAAAAGAAAAAATAGAATTATAAAGTAAACTGTTTAGAGATGTTTCCTACCACCAGCTTGTCAGGTTCAATCTATCTTGTTGGCAATACCAGTGCCGTCTAATTTCATCATTTCAGTAAATCATATATTTACTTTAGAGTATTGCATAGGCCTCAAATTCCTGCCAAAGCCCCCCCAAAAAAATTCCGCCCAAAACTAATATTTTAACATCATAACAGTCTGTCTTTTACACCCACATACACTGGTACACTGTTCCTGGTCTATTCTGCTGCTCTTAATGTATAGCATCTACTCCCAAGTCCTTTCTTTCTCATTCCCCCTTACATCTGAATATACCTTTAAAGGTCTGTGACATTGTTCCAAAGTCCCAAATTAAATTGAAATGGTCTCCGGCGCTCATAGATTATAGATGGTTTGAACTTTAAAAAAAGCATTTGTCTTTTATTTCTCTTTGTACTTCCTAGAACATATAATAAATCTCAAGATGATAAAACTTGGCATACTAATCTCGGTCTATTTCCATCTTCCACTTGAGAACTAAAGGGATTTTGAGCCACAGATAATGTTCCTTTCTATCTCCTCTGCTCATCCCTAACCTTTTGTGTTTCTCAGGGGTAGCTATTGTCTGGAATATGTACAGGCCATTTCAGGACAAAAGAAGCAGCCTCTAAGTGCAGCCCCGGCAGTACTTAAGCTCAAAAATTACTGCAAAGCGGAAATCAGATTTGTGAACATATAATGATTATTTCTGTTTTTTTCTTTATTTCTTGCCGTCTTCTTTGTCCTAGTTCGAGGCACAGTGGGTTCAGGGTTTTTCTTGAAGGCATTTTGTTAACATTTACAGACTTCAAACCCAGGGCTGTTTTACCATACAACTTAATGCGGGCATCCTTTTACTGCCAATTCCCATTTAGCCACTTTCTATTGTTTAAATGTGGTTGAAAGTTTACACGACCTCATCTCGTTTGGGGAAGTAGACCTTGCTGCTGCATTCTAGTGATACTTGAGGTCAAACTGTGTATCATGGAGAGGTTCTGCATGCACATTACTACAATTTATGTTAGAAACTCTCATGGTCTGTCCCAGGTGACATTTTACTTTTTTTCGAGGTAGAACTTGTTAGTAGGGGTTAAGGGCTACAAAACACACACATGCGACATGTGAGGAATGTCGAAAATGAAGCCCAAACACCTGTATTGTCTTGAGACTCGTCATTGACTTGGCTTACCAACGTCAACTTGTCAGGATCATAGACTCTTTATAAGAAGTGGGCACTTGGTTTGTGGACTACGGTTTTGAAGCCTCAGGATCGTCATTTTTGGTTGTCGCCATCTTGGTTTTTGGCCGTCCCCATCTTTTGGAACCAGAAGTGACAAGAGAGGGTGCTAAATAAGACATGTTTAGGCGACCAAAATATACCAATTAACTTTCATGAACTGAAAACAAACTGTGAGAGGGTGAAAGTTCTAAGACGGAAACACGGACAAATCCCAGACTGGACAACACCATGGTAGCGACCTGTCAATCACAAGGTAGCCTGCTTTATGGTCTATTTGACTCTAAATGGGACCATCATTTACTAAATGAACATCATGCTGTATTGAAGAAGACTTGAAACTAGCGATTGAGACCATAAACTCATGTTTACAATGTAGAAGTAGGATCATTTTCTCATAGACTTCTATACAATCAGACTTCTTTTTGCAGCCAGAGGAGTCGCCCCCTGCTGGCCATTAGAAAGAGCACTTCCGCATTGGCTTCACTTCTCAGAACTGGAGATTGCTGCCTGCTCAGGAGTAGCCATTATGCTATTTCACAGTATCAACACAACGCATAAACTGTCCGGAAAGGCAACAGTTTTACAACAAATTGCTCAAATTGAATAAAAAAATATGTTTGGAATTGAAAAACACATTTTGAGCAGCATTTCCTGATACCTCGTTCCTATTGGCAGAACAACATTACGACAAAAACGTATTCTTTTGTCTTTATAATGCATCTGGTGTGTGTTCTGGGCATCAACTGAAGCACTTCAGATGGCACGACGTTCCTTGACGTTGGCCAATATATGTTTTAATAGGAGTTACGAGAGTTAAACCTACAACATATACCTGTTGTATGTTCTTCCATGAGAACAAAGTCAATGGAGGAAGTGGAGGATGATCATCACATCTGATAAATCTTAACCTAAACTTCTATATTTCCAGCTTCACTTGTAGCACATATGATATAAGCTCTGCATTAGTCATGTGGAGAGTGGTTCATGTGGTCACTCGAGGCCCCTAAAGGTGTCGGTATGCTTCAAGCAAAGTGCTTGTCGAATGGTCAAACAGTGTCTGAAACCCCCTCCCACCACAAGTTATTTTTCTCCCTCTACACGCACACAGCCGAATCACAAATGCGCTTAAACACAGGGGGCACCCTCAACCGCACACTGTTGCTCATGTTCACTTGGGTTATTTTCAGTCGCCACAATCAAGGCAGGCAACCTGATGTTATCTCAGTCTCCCATGGAGGATGTACAACACCAAAGGTTTTACCTCTTCATTTCCTCCCAGCGCCACGGCAGGGTGTTTTCTGCAGGAATGCCAACGAGCCGGCCCACTTGGGCTTACGAAAACGAGGAGGCATAACAAAATGCGCAATGGGCGAAATTATCCTCTTTCATTAATGCCTCCGTGTTTTTTCAATTTCCTCCTGTAAAGAGGTTATATAGGAATAATTATCGGGGCAAATAGTCCTGCCGATCTACGAGGAAATAATTGGCTTTTAGCTGCAGTGAGAGATTTCCTTGGCTGCCTGAACACAGAGACAGCTCTGGAGTTGCTTGGCATGCTTACAGCATTAGCAGGGGGACCGGCAGTGTGCAGAGGCCCCAATGACAGGGAGAAATAATTATGAACGGAAGCGATGTTCAAGCCAAGAAGCCAATTTGTAAATGTCTCTTGGTTGCTGCTGCTGCTGCTGTTGTGTGTGTTTGCGAAAGCTCTCATGAGCTGCGTCTGTTTATATCTAAGTGCAGTTTGTGTGGCTTTCGCGTCGTGCATGCCCGGTGTGTGTGGGAATTTTTTTTCTTTTTTATTAGTGGCCGCTGCTCAAGCAGATGCTGTGATGACTCCCCACTTGTCACCCAATTCTGTGACCTTCAGTTTTGCGCGAGCCTGAGCATATAGTGTAAACACCGAAGATGCCATGCTGAATTGGACAAACATGGCAAACATTCACCTGAAGAAAAGACAACAAAAAAAAAGAACTGCTTCTAAATGAAGACTAATGAAATGTTGAAATCCTGTGTGGGCTGTAGGCTATTTTTTTCTACAGGCTATGAAATGCATACCAATTACCACAGAGCCTGAATTTTACATCAAGAATAAACACATTTTGGGCGGAAGCAATTAGGCATTTTTTAGAGCAAGTCCTGCAGCAGATATATGGCCATTTCACAATTGACAACCAAGTCGTGCTTTAGATATATTTAGAGATATTTGTTTTTTGGGGGGAAAAAGCCAAAACCAAACCACCGCGGGTAACTCTAACAGCATCTGCTAAGCCCTTCAAAAATGCTCTCCCTAAACAACCCGAGGATGTCTCCAGGCCCTCTTTTAGGCAGTCATCTCTCTCTCTTTCAGCCTCGGGGCCTTTGCCAGGCTTGGAGGCGTCACCTGGTATGGCAGACGGTGTACCCCCGTCCCCGCACCTGTCACTCCTGCCACAGTGTCCTCTTACTCTGGTCATCAACGCTATCAGGGGGGCCTCTTTTATGACAAGAAGGCCCCGATAAAACCTGCTTGGCAAGCGATCAGACGCATTGATATCGCCTCCCAGGGTATATATTTTAAAACAAAAAAAAAGGGAGGGGGTTCTTTTTCATCTACTTGAAAGTCAGTGACTTTGCACTGTGGCTCAGTCGCTGTAAGGAAGTGCTTAAATTAAGGCGGATTTTTATGGTGGAGAAGGGTGGGGGAGTGGGGGTGCGGGGTTCGAGGGTGTGGGGGGGAGAAAATGAATATGCATGTGCATATTTATCCGGAAAATGATTACTTGCTGGAGCATTCATTAATCGTTTTTTCATAATTCATTCTGTGCATATTCCCCTTTTATTGAATTTAAACAAACCCATTAACGGGGATTAACTTCCCTGAATAAGACTTTGGTTCTCTTCCCAATTGCTTCCAAAAAGGGCCCCCTTGTTCCGTCAAGTGGAATTACTTGCGAGCGTCTGCAATCTCCTCGGAAAAGAATTATAGAACACAAGGGTGTGCTACACCGTCCCTCTTTCCCATTTTTGCCACTCTCCCTCAAGACAATTTATAATCACTTTTCAAAGGGTATATCCTCTCATTGTTCTATTTTTTTTTTTTTTTTTAGCAAGAGGGATGTGTGCGGAAAATGTTTTCGCAGTAATGAGAGCATTATTTTGCGTGTTGTTTTTAATAACTGGTAATTTGTGTTTGACCATCATCGCCATCTCTCCCATGGTTGTTGTCAAGTTATTTTCCCTGGCCTTTGTTGCTGCTTATTACATGGCACTAATTATAGCCTGAAGAGAATTTCTTTTCTAGACCCTGACCTCTTCCTTCTACTTAAGGCCATAGTGAGGAGAAAAAAGGGACGAGAAACGACTGAAAGAGCTAAAGGAGGGTATGTGGAGCTTTGTAGCTGATTAACCATAAGGCATACATTAATGATAATTGGATGAGAGGAAGTGAACGGAGCCGTGAGCAAGAAATGCACTCCTTTTTTTTTTTTTTTTTCTGCGGTACACTCAAGATTCTGTTCATCGCTGCTCTTTTTTCTCTCTGAAGAATTAAGGAGAGCCAACAAAAGAGTGCCATCAAGTCTGGGTGAGGATGTGACTACCTTCGGGGGGGCAACACAGAAAGACTGCATTGTATCCCACTGTGTAATGCTGCCCCAGATCTGTAATTACAGCGTACATTGTTTATTACAGTGTATAGGTCAGTTCATTTGCATCTCCAGTTAAATTCAAAATGTATTCTTTTTCTAGATAATAATGTGCATCTATTATGGTTTTCTTTGTGCGGCATGATAATGTCTGATGAAATATATGCAGTTCTTGGAATGCTGGGGAAAACTCAATTTCCTCACATATATAGCATGCATACACTTATCATGCTTGAATGGTTAAATTTTAGACCATGCATGAGGTAAATCAAAATAAAAATCTGAGAATTAAAAAAAATACAAAAAAGGAAATGTCACCTTAAGGAAGTGGCTTATTTCTAAATGTTGCTGCATATGCATATGTAAAATAGCAATTGCCACCCTAGTTGGCAATGCATCACTGTTGCGGACGCATCAGCTGCTATCCGCCAGTGTTTCTTTATATTTGGTCACATTTGAATACCCAGCTATCTAACTATAAAGCAAGGAATCTATGTCTGCCTGTCTGTGCGGTATGTCCTTCGCATAATCTCGAGAACCGTTCCTACGGAAGCAGCACTTCCTTGGAGCCAAGCAATCGGTCTGCTCCGAATGGCCGTGCGCTCCAAACAGGCACGCCATACCAACAATGCCGCAAGCAATAGTAATACAGGGAGCCATGCGCCCCAAACTGCCACGCGCTAGGAACAGCCATGCCAAAAAATGGGCACTGCACTATAAGTATAAAGCGGGGACTCTCTGTCTGCCTGCGTGTGTCCTTCGCATTTCTCAAGAACTGTTCATCCGATCTACTTCACACTTGGCGGGTGTATTGATGGTGACCCAAGGGAGTGCCTTGTCAAATTTGGTGCAATTTGGACACGCGGGGACTGAGACAGGAATGTCATCCCCGGCTCATTGACTGCAGTTCACTTTTGCTGCTGGACGCTGGATATACAAACGTTACCGACGAACTCTTTGTCACTTTCCAGGAGTCAACGATCAATGAGCGGGGGTTAAGCAATGGCCCGCTCCAAACGGTCATGAATTTTGAACGGCCTCGTGCTCCGACAACGATGCAGGCCGCAATAACAGGAGCCAACAAGTCATTTATTTACTATATATTTACCCATTTCAATTTAAATAACTGTTATGGCATTATTTAATTTGAAAAATAATTGGTTACATTTCTAGTTACCGCTAAAGGTAGTGGAATTAAAGTAACTGTACTGTAATTCCATGACTCTTGGCAGTGCTGGAACTAGTTAGGTTGAAGCTTTGGTGTCTTTATTGCTTAGTTGATCTCCTTTGACTTTGGGCGCTAATTTTTCTTGCTACTTTTTCTAGTTTCTTACATTATGATTTATTCACTATTGTCATTTTTTTCCACACCTTTGTCCTTTTGCCTTTTTTTGCTTGGTCCCTGACGGCTGCCCAAGGTTAAACATGGCCGCCAGCAATATCGTTCAGGGTGACGAGTCACCCGTGCAGGTGCGCCTCAGTCACAAAGCTCAACTAAGCAGACCGATAAACGCTACCAAAGCTAACACACCCCGCTCAGGTGCTTACTCACATGTGTAAAGGCACGCTCATAGCAAAATGTGCACACGCATGCATAAACACACACACAAGCAGAACATGCAGTCATGGCTTTAGCTTCAAAGTGTTTACCGATTGTGTACCAGATGAGATTTACTTGTCCTGTTGGCACAGCTTGAGAACAACATGTAAACGATGCCAGCCAAACCAATTAGTTTTGATTCCGACACGAGACAAGAGGCCAAATATCAGACGGGTGTTGCCGCGACGGTTTCCAACATGAGTGCATCAAATGTTGTTCCAGCTCACAAACAATGAATACATAAAAGATGGCATTTACTAAGTGGTTGGAGAATGAATGAAAGACAGAGAAAATAAAATAATAAAAAAATCTAGAATCGGTACAGGGGGGGTCTGCGCATCCTTCCTTCGTCACTCCACCTCTCTCCCAGCTCGCTCCATTCCCCCTGGAGCCCTTTGGTGAAAAAAATGTCAAATGATCACGCTTCTGTGAGCACCATCTGGCAGCTTGTGCACTTATAGCACCCATCATATCTCTCACTTTCCTGCCAACCTACTACACTACAGTAGTACACTTAACCCTTTGTTCTGCAGGATGAAAGTGAATAGTAGCTGCTCACTATGGCTCCTCTGAGAGCACTGTGACCTTAGGTCACACCCAAAGTGAATGTACAGTATAGAACCGGGTAAACAACTAAATGGAAATGGCATGTAAAATGTATGATGACCCATGAGTATGGCTGTAGCAATTAAAGGTGCAGTGGGTAGGATTTGGTGGCATCTAGTGGTGTGGTTGCAGATTGCAACCAACTGAGTACCGCCCCACTCACTCACGATCAGCAATTTTTTGCTGATTGAGCATGCTTGTGATGTTGAAATGCCAAAAATGGCTTGTTTTGAAGGCACTATTTTAACAAAAGTTTCCTGTGTCTTCTTCAAAATAAAAGCCACTCAATGTTTTGCCAGTTGAACCTGTTTGCATTAGCGGTATTTAATAAAGCTCTTATATGCTGTAAACAGAAAAAGAAGCGATACTGATATCAATGTGATTACATGCATGCAGAACGGGAATGGCGGACTCCGCCACTAACAATGAAAACTACTAGCCTATATAGAGAGGATATTACTGAATGTAAATACATTGAATGGATATTGCAGAAAAAAATATATAAACAGTATCAAAAATGGGTTTTGATTTCATAACAATGTTAAGTATTACACCTTTAAGTTTGAAATAATGGAAAAGGGTTTGTGGATTCTTAAAAATAAAAGCCACTCAATGTTGCATCAGCGGCACTTAATATAGCACTGTTACATTGTAAAGAGAGTTAACAAAAAAAGTGATATCAATTTGATATAATTACACCGGATGACATGCATTTAGCATGGGTATGGCGGACTCTGCCACTAAGAATGGACTCCACTAGTATAAAGAGAGGATATTACTGAATGTAAATACACTGACTGTATATTGCAAGGAAAATGGCAACTTTGAATTGTATTTGATTTCATAACAAGTTTAAGGATTACACCTTTAAGCATGAATTAATGGAAAAGGGACAGTTAATCAATGATAATGATGGACATGGAAACAGAACTATTTAGGAAACATACTGTGGATTGTACATGAAAGAAACAGTCAGAGTACAAACATGATGCACACAAACAGAGAGCAATCAGTGTCACTGCAAACACTCATTCTCACACATGTATTTTATATTATTTGTGCATGTAATGGCAATTTCTGTATGTTCACTTTTTGTTGTTAACAGGGTGTCACAGAATATTTACATCACTCCGCCAAGTGACCTACAAACTGCAAAAATTGAGGCGACGGCGCCTGAATGTCTAGTTGGGAGATGGACTTGATTTTCGCTGCATATTGTATCAGGCAAAGTGTGTTGTGAACTTGATAATCTGGTTTTCCGTGGCGCCCCATGCCAAAAGCAATTGGAGCAAGGCCGAAATGGATTGTGTTAGCAGACACAGATAAGATGAATAATTCCGTGGCAATATGGCATCCAAACATTTATGTAGCATTGTGTATTAATCAGTTCAACATCGCCTTAAATGCATTTGTGGATAACGGACAACAAATGGCAAAGTAGAACACATTTGGCAAACAGCTGACAGGCCAATAGTCTTGTACGGGTCACATTGTATCAGTATTTTTAATTTTTTACACACATACTTTATGTTAATCCTAAATCTACCTTGAAATTAAAATTGTATTTCTGTCAAACTCTTTTGAAGTAACGCCCTTTGACCAGTTTTGACTTGCTAATCTTATTTTCCATCTTTTTTGAGTTCTTCAGATAGTGTGAACATATGGCACTGTTGCTCCTGGCACTAAAAACAGATTTTTATTAAAAGCTTGAACATAATTCCTCACTTTGTGCAAGAAAAACATTCCCTAATTATCCATTTCTATGAAATCTGTGTCCTGTCAAAGTCACTCTCTCATCTGTTGAGTGAAAATCATAATGAATAAAATCATCAGTTAAATGCCTAAAATGTAATATTTTAATGAGTCTATCCCATCCAGACCAGAAGGCTGTTTAAACTACTGGTTGCAGAAAAGCAGTAGAATATATATATATAAATAACTAAACTGTTTTCTGACACAATTTTGGCAGTTTCAGAGGAATTTTACTGGGCTGACAGGTGGAAGGTGAGTCAGCAAAATCTGGAAAAAAATGAGAGATGGAAATGGTGGTTACGGCTGTAGAAATGAAGGGACGTGAGGCAGAGCGAGAAGCAGCGAGAGGCAGAAACAAGAATGACAAGAGTGAGAAAGCGAGAGAAATGAAGGGAGAAAGTGAGTGCAGACAAGAGTGCAACATCTCTCGCTCTCTTTTTGGACATGTTCCACAGGACAAAGTGTAACTTTTCTCCTGCTTTGGTGGAACAGGCAGTTTTAAAAGGCCTGATTTTCTCTAACGGCTGAAAGAGATGCCTGCCAATCCATCACAGAAAATTCTGCCCACCAGAGATATTCATAGGTCAAGTTTTAAAATCTCCATGATTCATACTCGCTATTTTCCAAAATGACTGATTAAATTATTGGTTTTAATTTGTACTCAATCTGGTGGTTACTTTTTGTTTTGTTGAATTTTGATTGAATTTCAGCATATCCTGTTTAGAAAATTGTGGGGATACTGGAACTATAATAACATTGAAAATCAAAATGAATGATTGCTATAACAGGAGTCTACGGCCATGCTAGCAGCTCTGTGGGGACTGTACTAAGTCCAACCCAGTTGCCAGAAAAAACGTTGCCATTGAACATATACTTGGTTTGCAGAAACGTCCAATGCCAAACGTCCAATGCCAAACGTCTGGGCAACTTGGCTTTGAGCTAAATGCTAACATCAGCAGGCTAAAATGTTCACATTGTCAATGCTGACATGATGTGTAGCAAGGGCCGTACAATGTTTACCATGTTCATCGTCGTAGTTCAGCCTGTTGGCATGCTAACGTTTGGTAACTACTAAATATTATTAGCTTTGGAGTTCCAAGCTAAGCCAGAAGCACAACAAATGGGGTCTTGGTGGTGTGTACCTTTGTGCTTTCAAGGTGCCAAGTGCTCCATCCTTGGACTACTAATGCAAGCACCCTTCTTGTAGGGGTATAAACACACCGGCAAGCTTGGGGACAAACCTCCCTCTCTCCGGTGGAAACGGAAACTGACGTAACTTTTCGTAACTATGGTTTCGTATCAGCAGCTTTCGGAAGCGGCAACCTAAGACTATGGAGAAAAATAAACTCCCAAGTTTCTTTGGTGGCATTTAAAATCAAATGAACACATCTACTGTTTGCTAGGAGCAAACCTACACTTGGCTAAATACAATGTATTTACTTTAAGTTGTTAATGTCTGTATAACAATATTAAATGTCTAGTTTGAGCGGTTTATGAGTAAATGTTTGTACAGGTCGCAGAACGCGCAGAACTACATTTGTACGGAGCGTCTTTAATGACCAACACAAAACGGCATTGCACGTGGTGGGTAAGGGCAGCTGGTTAAGCCAGCATTGATGTAGACTCACCGATGGAGGGTTTTAAAACCCATTTCCACTCCCTGCTAAATGGTTTGGGATGGCATGACATCCATGACATGAAAGCTCAAACGGAGTGGAAGTGGATAGGGCAGAATCGTACTTGAGAGCCATTCTTTTTATCGTTGTGCCTAAATTTCATGGCCTACTCTAGATCAAGGCAGAAAAACTAACTGCAGCTGCTTTAAGATTGAAAGATGAATCAATTCAAAATGTAATGAATTGCATGAAGGTATTTCCATGCATTAAAAGACTAACCGGGTACACACAAAGATACACACTATGCGCCCCAAGTTAAATTACAATTTCAGTGGCCTCAAAATTGCCTCTTAGCTTTAAATTTCTTACAATTTTGGGCTTCTCCTCTGCCTTATTGAATGTGATCATGTGCTGAACATTTCAGATTAATACCTCCCATCCCAACAGACAAGTTACAGTCAATTCGCTGAAAAATTATCAGTCCTTTTCACAAGCACCCTTTTCCCTCCGCAATCTCTCTTCTGTGTAATTGATGGGAGCCCGGCTATTGAGTATTTTACTGGCGCTGTCTTCCCTGTAATTTCAATCAAGACTTTAGTGGGACAAATCAATAGGACAGAGTCTAAATGAGAGACTATAATGCTGACTCTGTTCCATATCTGTCACGTGGCCAATGTATTACATCCAGCTCTTGGAGACTTTCTAATCATCAAGGCGCGTGTGTGCTGCTCACACAAATAGGCATCATCAATAACATCATAGGTGGAGATTAATATGATATTGAACACATTAGGAATGCTATTTCTTAAACTGGAAACTCATGCATTTACTTTTAAGAAACATATTTAACTTATTGTTCATGTAATTATATTGTAATACTGCTCACATAGAAATAAGACATGGACCCAAGACATACCTATATGAAAATAAATACAAAAAACGGAGCCATCTCATTTCAGTAGTGCATTTCATCATTTTACCAGCACCGATCTTCTTTGGCATTTCAGTTTAGAATTGTGGTCGGCTCTTGGACCTGTGCACATACGTCGTTAGTGAGAATTCCCTTGTCGTCGCCTGTCTTTGCAGTTTGTCTTTGCAGTGTGTGGACCAACGACACCAACAAGCCCGCATGAGTCAGACCCAAGATTTTCTAGCAGTTGAGGCCAAGTGGAACGTTGTTTGTCTGGGCCCGCAGCCAAGTCTTCCATTAGGCCTTTGGCCCAGGTGAACAGTAATTAAACAAGGCTGCGCTGAGTCGGCACTCCACATCTCCAGTGCCTCTGCATTCACATTATTTTTGTTTATGTTGCTCTCCAGCGGGGTTTTTTTCTCATTGGAGATCTCAACCATATGTCGTATCTATCTCTCATGGTGCCAGGAAATGTTGTTTTAGACCGGAGGTTTTCAGACTGTGCGGTGTGCCTTCCCCGGGGCAGCATGGGAGAGTTGAATAGGGGGGGTACACGGAGGAAGACGTGAGACAAAGGTAATGACTGAGCTGAAAGCGACAGGTGCATGCCTCTTGTCTGTAAACAGCGGGAGGTTAGTTGTTGTAGTTTGGCCCGCTGATTTGGCCCTCTTACCAATACAGCTCATGGAGGTAGTTAAGGTTCGTGGATACCCTTTGCAACTGATTGCAACAATTTGCGTCAAAAATCACACTCCTTCTGAGTCATAATGCAATCAAATCAGAACACAAAAACGTGACGCTCATATTTTAGGATTCAGTGTGACGTACACTTCCTGAGAGTATCATTATTTCTGATCTACATCGCGAATAAATGGCCATGAATCCACTTAGAAATCACTGAAAAACAATTGCTCCTTATAACTCCAGAACTTGCCTGGGAATCATCACATTTAAATGTTTTTTGTTCAGCATTAACAAAAAAAACAGTACATCTGTACATCCACTGGTACATTGCAAACAGGAAGTGCTAATAGCAAATTCGGCATACTTTTAATGATGCCAGTTTGCCAAAATGTACATAAATATAGGCTACAGAAAGTTGTAGCCCATAGCTAACTCACTGACTCCAGGGCATGGTTGTGGCTAGAATGTAACATGCAAATTGCGAACTTGTGAGATGGTTAAAGTTAGGCATTGACCTTGAATGGTTACGGTTAGGCATTGACTTTGAATGGTTAGGATTAGGCATTGACCTCAAATGGTTACGGTTAGGCATTGACCTGGAATGGTCAAGGTTAGGCAATGACCTTGAATGGTCAAGGTTTGGCATTGACCTTGTATGGTTGAGGTTAGGCATTGACCTGGAATGGTTAAGGTTCGGCATTGACCTTGAAAGGTTGAGGTTCGGCATTGACCTGGAATGGTTGAGGTTAGATATTGACCTTGAATGGTGAAGTTTCGGCATTGACCTCAAATAGTTATGGTTAGGAAAGGTCGTCAGGCAGCCAGTCTCGCAAGAGTTTTTGCATGTTTTGGCAAGTTTTCCAAATATGCAAGTTACCTTCTAGACACAACCCCATGGCATCCAACATTATACTTCCTGTTTACATCCCCCAAAGCGCCATTGGAGCAGTACTTACAAAACAGAGTATTGAGGTCGTGACGGGGTTGTTGGGGGGCCTAAGGCACAGTTGGGGGAGGCAACAGTGTCCGACTTTGAAAACAACTGTTGAAAGGAATTCATAATGAAAAGGCTTATAACAGTGATTGATAATGTATACGGACAGCACTGAGGTGGATGGAGAGATTAGGGGGCTGAGTGCACGCCTTTTTTGTTGTTGTTTGATTCTACCTCGCTCGCTTCCTGTTTGCCGGGAATCTGCAATCAGTGGCAGGAGGGGAGGGGGGAACGAGGGGGTCTGAAGATGAGATAGGGATAGGTATATATGATGGAGAGAGGAGTATTTCAACGGCATAAGGGGCGATAACAGCTGCGGAAAGCGCACAAACAAACAATAAAAGAGATGACACACGGACGCTGCGAAGAGAAAAAGAGGGAGGTATCGGTGGTGGGAGTGATGGCAGCTAAAGATACCCCTCCTCTCCACACATCCTCCTCTTTTCACTCATCCTGCTCCGGTCCTCCTCCTCCTCCGCTCTCAGCCACATGACTATTGGTTAGCTATAGAGCTAGCCCCAGTGAGGAGACTGAGGGAGGAAGACAGAGAGAGACTTAGAGAGAGGGATAGTGCTGAGGCTGCATTCACAGAAGATTACAGTGCAGGCTCGCTGATCAGGCTCTCCACCATTTTCTCTCTCCTCTGCACAGAGATGAGCCCCGTCTGCCTTTGATCACACTCACAACCAATGGGATCACACAGGTAGAGAAAATAATGAAGAACCCCCCCTCTCCACCACACACACACTATTGTAACCAAGCTGGGAAATCAGATTGTGTGCAGTGGAGGCGCTTCCAGGAGACAATATTCATATCTCATCTAGGTTTGTATGCGAGTGAGGTTGAAAGTAGAAGCGTGACGATAGGATACTGCGATTGAATTTAAGCGTGTGTGTGTGTGTGTTTGTGTGTGTGTGTGTGTGTGTAGCTCATCAGAAAACAGAGCGATATTCAAATTCTCTGATTCATTCCCAGCAGGGATGGGGATCGATAGCTCTTTATGAAGGGACTTAGTGAACTAATTAGGTAACGGAATGGCTGTGCATTTCTAATGAGCCGACTGTGTGCACGATGTGAATTAAGTTGTGGATATGCAACAGCAAACTAGAGGTGACTTAATCTACGTAAACCCATCGCATGAACACTGATCACTCACCTGCATGCACACCGATACGACCCCAGGTGTGTGTGTGCACAAAACCGTGTTGATTTTGTCTCTCGTCAACAAAGTTATTGTTACGTGCAGATGTTTGTTCTTGTAAGCGCATTGATTCCTATCAGACTTGATTATTCTGGTTTGGCGACGTGAGTAACACGCTAAGCATGAAACATCAAAAACTAAAAGGCTGGAAAATGGAAACTAGGAGGTTATGAGACAGGAATTATAATTAAGGCTAATCTCTGTATTACTGTCTGCACTCCAGGCAAAACTGTTCCACAGCATCTGTATTGTGCGTTCTGATGGATCTCTATAGAGAGCAGAGAGAGTAATATTTGCTTTCCAACGTTTAATTTGTGAGCAATACTGTAGATTAGCTGTCTCCCTCTCAGGTTTGATATTAAATTAGAAACATTGCATTTCTTGAGGTAGTTTCATTCGTTGAATGCTTTATGCTAGGAAGCTCTTGTGCTCGACAATCACGCAGCAAAGAACAAAACGCCTTTCGTTCCGGTGTTTGTTCTTTTCAGAATGATCAAACAAAAGAGACTTTTAATTACATGGTGTGTCTGAGTTTCACCTTCTAGCACAGCCCTGCAGTAATTGAAGGTGAGGCCTATGGGTTTAACCTCGAAATCTCGTGGAGCCACACACAAATGTGGGTGAACTGACCTTTTAAGTTTCTATTGTACAATGGCCTACTTATGTAAGCCAAAGCAGTTTCCATTTTTTTTTGTCTGGAGATAATTCCGAGCATAGACTGTATATAAGAAGTGGACGTAGTCACTGTGAGTTCAGCATTTTTGGCTGTTGCCATCTTGGGTTTTTGCCGTCACCATCTTGGCGCTGAATAAGACATTTTTAGGTGACCAAAGTGTTACAATGAACTTTCAAAACACACTGTGAAAGGGTTAAAGTACTAAGATGAAAACACAGGCGACTCCCAGACCGGACAACACCGTGGTAGCAACCTGTCAATCACGAGACAGCCACGCCCTAAAGCATACCCTGCTTTTATGGTTTATTTCATTCTAAATGGGACCATAATTTACTAAATGAGCATCATGCTGTATTGAAGAAGAGACCATAAACTCATGTTTACAATGTTTACTGAGGTAATAAATCAAGTGAGAAGTAGGGTAATATTCTCATAGACTTCTATACAATCAGACTTCTTTTTTGCAACCAGAGGAGTCGCCCCCTGCTGGCTGTTAGAAAGAATGCAAGTTTAAGGCACTTCCGCATTGGCTTCACTTTTCAGACCCGGATGCTGCGGCCTATTTCCAAGCCCTATCACAAATAAACCTTCATTGACACCACCTATCATATTCCTAATGTGTTTATTTGAGCAGATATTAAGATGTTATATGTTTATCAACACTATTAATTTGTATCAAAAAGTCACATTGTTACAAAAGTGATCTTGGAATTGTCAGTGTTTGGCTTGGACTCTTTTTTTTCCTTCTCTTTTTCATTACGTCCGGTCTAGTTTGCATTTGTACATTATTATGGAGTGTCAGAAGCTGGATGTTTCAACCATTTCGCCTTTTACTTTAGCTATCTATTCTGGTGTTAAGTCATTAAAACCAACTCAAGTTGCTGGGAGTGTGTCCTATGCAGCTGGCCTATCATACAGTAGCAGGTAGTTTTATTGTGAAAATTTATATTTTAAAGGTTATCGTCACACATTTGTAATTCTTACTGTGCATTTACACAAATATGGTAAGTGGTAACGCAAACGTACGTAACCCTGGGCAACAGCAAAAGTACCCCGGTGTTGGAAATCAATGCTGTAAGTTGCAGAACAAACAGTATAGTTGAAATGCACGCTCTCCTCCATACACAACCAAAAGCCTATACAACTGGCCTTCATCAAAGTTCTATTCCTGAAGCTTTACACTGAGGTTAGGATAGTAATTAGTATTAGTATAAAAGCAAAATGAAGATACAATGTTTGCCGTGGTCTCTGCAGCATAAACAGTGTAGGGGCTCTGCCAAAACTAGTGCACATAATGGTCAATTTGTTGCCAGTAAAGCTCTGCAATATTGGCCCATTGAGCACATAAATACTCTCAACCCAAAAGCCATAAGAATCGTTCGAGCACTTTTACTGAAATATGCGACAAACACAAGCTGATTTGCATTTAAGGTAGCTAAACTGGATGGGTGGTGTAGCTGTAGATAAATCCGTTAATTTGTCAGCGAAAATGACCACTCCGTGATGGCGACAGTCATTTTTATTAAAGAGGGTACAGCTGGGGATTCATCAGTGTCAGTTAGGGCCGTTCATGGCAACACTCAGGAACTCTCTAAATGCACTATTTACAGTAATTCCATCTGCCTGCCTGCTGTGTCACATTTCCACAATGAGCTCTCCACCAAAGGCAGGCTGCAATTAGCCCTATACCTTGTGGCGGGCACGCACTCAACATACTTCTCCCTCTTCTCCGCAGCTCAAGAAGTTGGCAGTAATTATTGTCAGGGAGGATATTAAAAGGACTTCAGATGGGGTCCATTTCCTTATAACAGTGTGGGCATTATGGATCATGTATGCACAATTAAACAAGGAATGGCCATCGCATTGCTTGTGGTCTCTTAGCATAGGCCTCTTGCACTAGTGAAGTGCTACCAGGTTTGACTAATTGTCAGTTGCGGATGGCTTCCTGTCTTTTCCACTAAAGAAAAGAAGAAGTGTTGAGTTCAAAAACATTAGCCTTGAGTTTAGTATTTGGTCGTTGCCACCTTGGTATGCTGCAACCAGTAGTGACACGAGTCCTAAGACGAAAACACGGACAACTCCCAGACCGGACAACACCGTCCTAAAGCATACCCTGCTTTATGGTCTATTTGACTCTAAATGGGACCATACTTTACTAAATGAACATCATGCCGTATTGAAGAAGACTTGAAAACTTGCAACTGAGACCATAAAGTCATGTTTACAATGTTTACTGAGGTAATAAATCAAGTGAGAACTAGGATCATTTTCTCATAGACTTCTATACAATCTGATTTCTTTTTGCAACCGGAGGAGTTGCCCCCTGCTGGCTATTAGAAAGAATGCAAGTTTAAGGCACTTCAGCATTGGCTTCACTTTTCAGACTCTCAGAACCGCTCCATTTTACCCTCACTTGTGAACGAGACACCGAAATACTTAAACTCCTTCGCTTGGGGTAGTGACTCTCTCCTATCCCAGGGGGCACAATTTTCAGGTTTTCACGTTTCTTTTTACAATTAACACTTGAGTGATGAAGGCACTTGCAAATGACAAGGTAGTACAAAATGTAAACCGTACTTTGGTGTTTCATTTTTACCTCTTTACTTAAGATTTCATTCATTTTCCGGCAGAAAATTTGGTATAGACACTCGAGGTCCTGAGAGGAATATTCTTAAAACTTTGACCCCCCACCTTTCATCGAGTGCCATCTTGGTTTAAGACTAAATACCTGAGAGAGTAAGTCTCTTAAATCCTGTATTATGTATTAACAAATGAAGATACCTGGCCTATTGTGTGCTATTGGAGTTTTTCCTTTCAATTATCATCAACAAATACTATAAAGAAATGTACTATTACATCGTTGTCTTTTTACAAATCCTTGATGTGCAAAATAAATGTACAGTGCTACGGTGCTCATAAATGGAATTTACTCTTCTGATTTAATAATAAGGACCGGAATGAAAATCTCTGTGGCTCAACACAAATAACAAGCTTCCTGCAAAACAAGAAATCCCTCCGAGCCGACTCCTATCATCAGGCTGTTGCCGAGAGATCGCGCAGATATGGAGTGATTGAAGGGTTCCAGTCGCTTGGCAGGATTACTGGTCTAGAGATGATAGCAAGATTTAATAGACCTCTGAAGCAAAAGGCAATTCACCCACTGAGAAAGAGAGAGCCCTTTGCTCCTCCCATTGACCTGATCCTGGCCTCCTCTTCAGACCTTTTAACCTTCGTCTGGAATCGGCCTCGTCTATGTCTCTCTGAGCGAAAAGCCCTCCTACCCATTTTTTGAACCTATTGCTTTTTCACATTATATCTGAATCTTCAGAATCCGTCAAAGCCCTCGACCCTTCTGACCCTAAAAAACCTTTGCCCCGTCAAGATTGAATACCCTCCTCATCCTGGAATCAACCTCTTTGAACCTCTTTTTGGATCACAAATATATATATATATTTTTTTCTGTTTTAAATTTAGATCGAATTACCGTTCATAATCATATCAGCTCTCACTTGTCAGCTCATTCCTGACAATTTACTCACTGAACCAATTCCCAGCTTAACCCTTTGATTCAACCCATCAATTTGAGCTAAATCTTCCTCTCTTGACCTTAATCCTTTTAACCCTACCTCGCTTCTCCTCAATCTTCCCATCCATCCTCTCTTCTTCAGTCTCTGTGTGTGTTATTTGCCAATGTTAGTGGCCCAATAAAAAGGACAGCAGTCATACCCTTCTCTTGACTAATATTTACACTAGTCAGTCTGGAGACTGATTGCTGCTCTCCTGAAGTGACATTGAAAGAAAACAGTCATACATTTGCTGTCAAACCTGTATTAGACAACCTTCAGAATAGCAGCGCTGCTTAGTAGCTTCTTATTCTTCTTCTTCTAGCATTAGTATTCTGTATTATTATAATTATCAATATCACCCAAGCTTGTCGACATTTTTGTGGCCATTTTTCTTTTGTAATTTTTCATGGACGATGGATGTAGTTAGCTAGCGAGCTAGGAAGATTATATTGGCATTCTTAATCCCACCAACAAATCTGTCCTTGGTTGACTGTTTCTCCAATTGGCCAACCATGTTTTCCTACAAAATTACGTTCCAATACAACTAAACTGCATTTTCCATTACATTTTCGAGGGAAACAGGTATTTTTAAACAGTTTAAACACATGGTTAACGAAAAAATGCAACAAAACTACTTGTTTGGGTTTAGTTAAAAGACGTGATTAAAATAAGTGAATGTTGACTTTTAAGTTTCTTACGGGACACGGGACAACAGTGGTCTCCTGCGTGGTGGTCCCACGTCCGTTTGACCCATCATCCACCACTCCAACTTCTTTCCTTCCATTAGAAACGTATTTGTGATACATCAAAAACAAACCTAATTCGCGTCAAAATAAGTTTCGTTGTATGGGAACATCATTTTTAGAAGATAGGGCTGAAATAGCCGTCGATTGACACAAGACTCCATATCTCTTTAAAGTTCGGAACAAATCGGACAAATGGACCTTTTCCCCTGCTACATTAGACTCTGCCGACATGCTACCATGCCAATGCACCAATGTGCTACAAAGCATATTGAAAAAAAACTGTTAAACACATACCACTAACCAGAAATGTGAATAAGAAATAGCAAGAAAGAAATTAGCTAAGAAAGCTTTTTGCATTCTTTTCTCCTGCACCGTTCCCCCACTCTGTCTCTGCAGGCTCCTGTCACTGTCTGCAGGGTAACAGGCTGCAACTTCTGCCGCAATCGTCACACGTGGCAAATTGTTAAAATGGTGGCAGCAAAGCTGTGTGTGCATATCAAATCATGCTTTTCTCCCGCTCAGCCTCTGTCTCTCAGTCTCCTCACCATTTCTCTCTCAGAATTCCTCATCTATGCTGTCTTCCAAGTCCGTCTTTACAAGGCCAACTTCATCCATTAATCCAGCCCTATACAACCGATCAGCCTCATGTCATTTTGTATAAACTCAGAGCACATGAAACCATTACTCATCATTCGTCACTGATGCTGTTTGATGCTGAATTAAATGTCAGAATGCACTGAATTGTAAAACCTGTGGTCACCTAGTAAAAGCACCCCTGGCTACATTTTTATTTTCTTGCCCAGCACACACACACACAGAGACACTTAGACAACACACGACGGGTGACATTTCAGGTATGGAAATTTGATGACATTTAAAGCCTCTGTGGTGTCTTATGAAATGTAAGTAATTGGATCGGGGTCAATATGACAATATAAAAATGAGATGTATGCTAAGGTAGTCACTTGAAATTAATTTGGGGTTCAGGGCAACTGCTTAAATCATAGCTTTTTTTCAATACACAACACAATCGTTGTGTTTGTTAAAAGAACATTAAGAAATGTGTGAGCCTATCAATACCCAACTTATTTACCCCAAATCCTCAATTCAGGATTGTTTCTCCTTTTATCTATAATTGTAAATATTAAGATTTGTACCATGGATGTCTTTATTTTTGTACTTTTATTTTGAAAAATTAATATTTTTTTATCTGTGCACATACATTTTATTTTACATATTTATTTTAGTAACTGCTTCCTTCACATCAGCATTCTTCTTCCATTTGATTTTTATGGATTTTATTAATACATTTTAACACTGCATACAGTACCTGCAATGTGAGTGAAACTAATGACAGCCAATTTCCAATGGTGTTAAGAAACACAGCCTGAAAATGTGGTTTCTTAATCAGATAAAACTTCAAAACATTAGAAGCCTGCCATATCCTCCGGGAGGAAGAGAGAGTGAGATAGGGATCCAAGCAAAGGTTTCACATATCTCTCCTGGGAGAAAATATGTGCACAGCTAAATAAATAAATAAGAGCTGAAACAAATAAGTTTGCACTGCTGGGCAAAACACGGTGCAGCCACAATGTGGTGTACGCTATCATCTCAGTTAATAAGCAGACTCATTAAATATGTGAACATGTTGATGTTGGATTCGGAGCAGATAGAACCTTTTTATAAATTGTCTAAAATGGCAAGGGTGTGATATCTTATTAATTAATCTCGTGCTCAGCATTACCAAATACCCTCAAGCCAAGTGCATTTGAATCAAAGTGAATAGGCTGCGTAGTTGATGAATTAGTCAAATTGTAAGATAAATATTTTTTGATGAGTGGTTTTGATGATATTTCTCACATATTTATGCGGACTTGTACAACAAAGGAGTCCATATGCACACACACGTGTAGCCTTCGCAGGCCTTTAAAACTCATCACAGATTTTGGAGTTGAATTTGCAATGAAAGAAAATGTTGACTTGAAGCAGCTGAGCTGCTGTGTCCCCTTTTGTTCATTTTTCCATTTAACCCATTTCAGCGTCTCTTCGCAAGCACCAAAAAAGCGTCTCCCAGTGAGGCCGGGGCAAAGCTGTAATTAACCAAATCTTTTGCCTGGAGCTGTTGTAAACAAATCATTTCAAATCTAGCGGTGACCTCGCGGAATTTCAATTAACGACATGAAAGGCGTGTAGCTTTTAAAGAAATGCACTTTAGCACTATGGGAATATTCACAAGGACATCTTCAAAGAAATTTGTGTAAAATGTATAATCTTCATACTGTACAACCATTTCCTGCAACACTGTAACCTGCAAAAAGCACATGAAAGCCATCTATTACTTAAAGGAACAGAAGCGTATTTGTCAGCACTGACCTAAATATAATCAACTAGCCATTTGTGTGTGTGGGCAGTAACGACCAAGCTGACTTTCTAAAGTGACCCAAAATACACAAACAATTTTAAAAATGGTATACTTTTGTAAGGGTGCTACAAATATTTCTACATTGAGGCTGGTTCTGGGTCAACTTTGACCCATATCTATTGAAGTAGATTTTTTGATCCACCTGTGTGGGTCGAATCAAGGAAAATAAATGGTGGTTTTAAGGAATCTTGAAACTGTGAAACTGTACATGCCATATCTGTGTGTATTTGTTTTTTTGTGGGACAGCAGTGTAGACAGTGAAAGAGTAAAACAGCACAGGCATGATCATATATGGGGCATATAAGGAACATATATGGTGCCTTGACACTGCCGCGAGATCTGCACCTGCAAACCAGCCCTGTCTCCTAAAAATAATGTTCAAATACAACAAAACTGCATTGGGAATTTATGTATTTTGTCGCGGATTATATTTGTTTTTGACGTATCACAAATACGAATATGGATCGTGTACTTTCGGACAGAGCCAGGCTAGCCGTTTGCCCCTGTTCCCAATGTTTATGCTAAGCTAAGATAACCGGGCTGTGGGCTTTCTATTTAGCAAACAGAAATGGGAGTGGTATCAATCTTATGCGCCAAAAAAGCGATTAAGCATTCTTCCCAAAAATGTCAAACTATTCCTTTAAGTATAGGGTTGTCTTTGTACAATGCAACTGCCTTACAGTAACGCTACAGCTGAATGAATGGAACGTCAATTTTACAACACAGTGTAACATTAGGCCTGGGCTGTGTTCGTATTAATTTAAATGAATTACTTGTCAGTTCAAATTTGTTCAAAGTTTGATTTCTTTTTTTTTCTTTCTGACAGCCCTATATGAAACAGAATTATCTATAAATTATGATGAACAACCATTACGTAAATCAAACACCATTTCATCTTATTTATATTAAGTGTCGGTTTTGTTTGTTTACTTCGCTGATTTTAGTGATAGAAAGAGGCAGAAAGGTGTTTGCTCAAAACATATTTCCTGTTAAACCTTGATTGAAGTTTCCTTTTAATGACAGGTGGCCTTGGCGCTGTTTGAAAAGGCAGCTAATCAAAAGCTGTAAACTAGCCGAACACAACTGAACTGTGTGATCTGATCTGATTCTTTATCAGTGTGCAATATTTTCTTGATGAAAGTCAATTATTTACTTCCGCTTTACAGTGGCAGAACAATATCTTCTCAAATGTATGAGGTATGTTAGATCCACGACGGGCTACTTAGCACAGTGTTTCTTCCACCACCAAAGTAAAAAAAAAAGGAAATGTACTCCTCATCCTCTGTCACACTTCAACCATTCTTCCTCAAAAGTACTTCTACTTAATTCCCCATTTTGCTTAAACAGAGAGCCGGAGCTCTTAATCCTTTATTGGCAAACTGTCTTATTGGCACTACTTTATTACCCAGCCGGTCCTTTAGAAAAGCTCAGTGAAGGGTTGGTTTATTCCCGTCGCTGTCAGCTTAGTCCAGGTGAAAGGCATAAGGTTTTTGGCAATTTTAGTATTAATAGTGTAAATATTAGCATCCCAATATTACAGTGAACTCTACTTGATATAGAGCCAGTTTAGCAAATTACCAAATATGTGTTTTATTTAGGGCTGTTAACGCAATAATAACGTGTTACCGCAAATTTGTTTTAACGCCACTAATTTCTTTAACACATTTACACAATCGGTCTTTAGGGGGTTGTGGTGGGCTCAGTTTTAAAGCTGGAGTGAAGATACTGATATATGAAACTAGAAAACCTAAAGAACACCATTGGAACCAAGTCATAACCATTTCATGCTAGCTTGTCGGGACGTGGGCTAAATAATGCTCCAAACTTGCGTTAAATTTTGGCAAGGAAAAACGGTCATGGCGATTTTCAAAGGGGCCCCTTGGCCTCTGACCTCAAAATATGTCAATGAAAATGGGTTCTATGGGTACCCACAAGTCTCCCCTTAACAGACATGCCCACTTTATGATAATCACATGCAGTTTTGGGCAAGTCATAGTCAGCTGTTGTTGCCTGTTGATCTTGAGTTTGCCATGTTATGATTTGAGCATATATTTATGCTAAATGCAGTACCTGTGATGGTTTCTGGACAATATCTGTCATTGTTTTGTGTTGTTAATTGTTTTTTAATAATAGATATATACATACATTTGCATAAAGCAGCATATTTGCCCAATCCCATGTTGATGAGTATTAAATACTTGACAAATCTCCCTTTAAGGTACATTTTGAACAGATAAAAAAAAAGTGTGATTAACTATTTTAACCTATCGACAGCCCTAGTTTTATTGAAACATTGTATGTTTTTTGTTTTGATAACATTTATTTGCATTTCTAAGGATTCTGTTTTGTTGTTACGCACATACAGTATGTTTTGTGCATCATTGTTAATTATGTGCCCCTTTAATTTTGTCTTAAATTGAAGATACATTTTGTCTGAGCTATATGGGGACTGTTCCCTTTTGTTGCGTTTCAGCACCGAGGCTGTTTCAGGACCAAGGACAGCTCCATTCATGCTCACAGTGGGAGAGTAAAGCATGTTGGGAGTGACGCACTACATTTAGCTTTACACACAGTATGCTAGCTCACAGGCATATGCTGCATTTACACACATAATCTGTTTTCCGACGTTGATATTAAAGAGTTGTTTTCTGTTGATCAGTATAAAAAAAAGTCACATTAAATCTCCTTAGTAAGACAATGAAACAAAAAACTGAATATTTTTTATAGGCACTGTTATCTCCATTCTTCCTGCAACCTGCTGTCTGGTTGACGCACCGTTTGTTAGGCTACATCTTCATGAACATTAAGGTTTACGCGCAGCTCCAGTATGACAATATATTGTTGGCATTTAATGATCACAAAGAGAACAATCTCTTACAATCATTTAACTTTGTTTTTTCCATGTCTGTGAGAGGATACCCTAAGCTGATGGCGTGCCCATTTTGCTGACAAATAACCCACATGAAGTCTGCAAAACACTGAGTTAGAACGCCCGTGTCTGAAAATGTCAGCCATAGGTCAGAATTGAATCTGGATGAATTGCATTTTTTTTTTTTTTCGTTGTTGACAGCTACCTGGAGAATGAAACTGTCAGCAGTTAAATGTTGCTCATTCTGTTCCACAGCTTCATCATAAAAGCAGACTTTTTTGCTACATGTCCAGGTGACCTATCATGGGCAGATTCTTAGTATACACTGAAGAGAATCAATGTAGTAATAATCCAGGGACTCAAAAAACTGTTAAAATTCTAGTGCTAGCATTGTGAAAAGGTATTTTTAATTATTTTTCTGGAGAAACTAACCATAGTTTTTCTTCTGCCTCTGGTAACATCAATTGTGTTCAGACCATCTACTCTGCGTCCCGTCCTTTGACTGATGAATGGGAGGGGCAGTGAGGTAATTATGCTCATCATGAGGCATAATAGATACAAGCAAGGAGTATGATTTGATGTACTCGGCCTCCGTCTCTCGTCCCCCCATTCACCTAGGAGAAATTAATGAAGTCGAATTGAAGCGCTGCGTCAAATTAGCTTTTTTTTTTTCTTTTCTAGAAAAAAAAAGTTATAGCATCCGGGGCACCTTCGATTAATATTAAAAAAGGCTCTGGACCATGCAGTTTCAATTACCTAAGAGAATCAAAATGCTGAAAAGGCCTCAAATTGATTTTCTTTCATAGATCCCCCTGCCTCAAAAATAAAATAGAGGTGGAGACCTTCCAAAGACATACACACAACTTTATGATTGGTTTTAGTCTTTCATTTAGATATTTGTTTATTTTAGTTGTTCAACTTACTTTGTTATTTTTAATTAGCTTTGTAAAGGCAGCCGAAATGGCACTAGCATTTTTTTTCTCTAACAATCTTTAAAGGAACAGTGTGTAGCATTTAGAAAGGGATCTATTGGCAGAAATGGAATATAATATTAATAAGTATGTTTTCTTTAGTGTATAATCACCTGAAAATAAGAATGTTTTTGTTACCTTAGAATGAACGTTTATATCTACATACTGAGTGTGTCCTCTTCACGGAGCCGGCTGTCATGTTTCTACAGTAGCCCGATTGGGACAAAACAAAACACTAGCTCTAGATAAGGCACATTCAAGTTTTCATGTTGGTCCACTGTAGTTCTCCTACACGCTTGGCACACGGGAGAAGCTCCAGTTGGTTGCAATCTGCAACCTCACTGCAAGATGCCGCCAAATTCTACACACTGCACCTTTAAGTCGAGAAAATATCGAATACAAATCAATTAAATTCAGCACACCAGATCAACCATGTGCAGAATTGTATAGATCAGTGGTTCCCAACAGGGGGATAACGACCCAAAAAGGGGTCACAAGCTGATTCTAAACGGTCCCGATATGATTAAGAAAATAGGAAAGTAGAAAAAAAAAAATATTTTTTGTTTTTAAGGCTGGATAATTTTTAAAATAAAACCAATACAACTGTTTTGTCACATAGTCTACTTTTATAGTGCCTTTAATGTTCAGTTTTTGTCGACCGGTGTTCATATATTTTAGTACTGAGGTCCTAGTCAATGATGGTGTTGTACTGGACTGCATACTATTAATGGGGGGGACAAAAAGCACCTCTCAATATAATGTAGTCCAGTAGAACACCACCTTTAACTATGACCCCAATAATAAACATATTGAATTTATTACACATCTGACACCAAAAATGTAACATTAGCTTTGTAATGATATATTTTATGGCAGGGCTGTTGTATTGGATTGCATTAGATCATACAGGTGTACCTAATAAAGTGGCAAATTTAGTGTATGCAATCAATGACAAGGGTTGCATGCCAGAAAAGCCATGTAAACTAGGAATTATAGCTGTACAGTTCATCTAAGTTCAGCAGCTTCATAACAGATCCTGCATTTCATTCAGAAACTGGTAGATAATTTAGGACATTTTGTTTACAGAAGCTTTTCCGGTTATGAAATGCGAAGCAAAAGACTGATATCGTTTGGATGACCGAAAGACAACAACCGAGCAGATTATATCGCTTGTAATAAACAGAGAAAATAAATCAAACCTGAAAAAAAAACCTCCTTCCACAACATCATCTTTTCAGGAAATTAAAAAATAAAAAATCCACATTTGACTACCGTGCATTTCACACAAGCTCTAAGAGATGAGGACGTTTCTCTCATCACGCAGATCGTGTGTAATCCTGCATTTGAAGTCGAACATGTAAAATGACCAAAACTAGTTTTGTATTCCCACAGTGATGCAGAACATTTGGAAAATTCCAATATTCAATTTACAACGACCTGACCTGAAGTTTTTTCCTGATGACTGTAAATCTGCTGAATGAAAGAGTCCATTATGTTTGTCTATCTGGAGGCTTTGTGCTTACTGGTAACACTGTTTGCTCACAAATACAATCTATTTATTCAGTCACTTGTGAAAAAGCAAATGTCTTTAAAAATCCCTTTATTTTGTACTGCTAACCTCAGACGTGCATGTCAAAACCGGTACATGCAGGCCCATGCACCTTCTCACACACACACACACACACACACACACACACACACACACACACACACACACACTCACATTAGACACAGAGTCAGTGACTTGCCATAAGGTGGAGCGCAGATAATAGATTTAGGCGACTGTAAGCAGATTTGGGCGTGCGCCTTACTTAAAGGAAGATCATTCGGTGGCTGTAAACAGGCTTTGGAGAAATCAAACCGTTAAATGGAAAATACATTTATTAATTCAATCCGCTTAGTTCAGGTTCAGCTCCTTTCCCCTCAAATTAAGTTTGCTGGATTTCACAGGATATTAGCGGGGCGAGAAGAAAAGAGGGGCATCGGAGGGGGTGGCTGCCGCGTCGCTCGCAGTCGTGTAGGCGCCTTGATGTCACTTTAACCTCGACTCAGACGTCCCTGTGACTGAAAGAATGGCGGCAAATAAAGCGAACCGTGGATAAGGGAGATTGAACTTTGAATAGCCTGCACACGTCAGCTGTAGCAGGTAATGCTAGAGGAAAAAAGCTGGTGGATGTTTTTCCTTCCCCTATTTAACGGTCGACCATGGTATAATTCACAGCGTAAAGGTCATAAGCCAACAGTCATTGACTTGCTGAATGCGAAACCCTGCATAAAAGGAATAATATATGAATACCTTTCACTCACCAGGATTGTAGTTGGTGTTCAATAGAATATATACGTCCATTCTTTGTGTTGTATGAGTCATACATATCATGCAATAACTACAGTACATTTGTCTATGCACTATAGGTAAAGATATCACAGCCACAAATCTGCACAATTACTTGGAATTGGCTTCTAAAGCCGTAAGACACAATAACAGCCAAGACCGGAAGCTTTAAATGAGTAAGTGGACCTTAAGTTGAGATTGTTTTGCTAGCTAATGTTTGCAAGATAAAGAATGAAATCAACATGGGTTGAGAGGTCCAAGAGGTGCTCAAAGCATCTGGTTCCTTTACAAACTGAGCAAACAACCATTCATCTGCTGATGAAGGCCATGTGATATAGTCAGAAGCTCTAGGATAAGTGAGTGCAGTATACGGCCTTTGAAGGGAAATTCTTTTGTCAATTATTGTTTCCAAGGTTGAGAATTTACTGTCAAACTCACATCTGTTTTGATCAAACTTTATTTCCACGTTGTCACCATGGTTTATTAATAAATCATTTTTACAAAACTTCTGTATAAGACAAATCTCCTGTATGTTGCTTTCACTAGCTTTCATGATTGTTTTTGAAGAATGAATGCAACACCGTTACTGTTACTTTCTTTCTCAATCAAACGCCAAGTTTTTGGGGTTTCTAAGAATTATAAACCTATATATGGCGGGTATTTTTTAGGGCTGTATTTTTAGACTCAGAATATCAAAATTTAAGTCAATAAAATATAAATAAATACATAAATAATTCAGTATTACTCACTGGGATTTGATTCATGTTGGGAAATAAAACTAATGCTTTAGGTTGTCTCAAGATAGAAATGTAACTTTGTACAAATTATAAGACAGCCCATAGGCACCTATCTATAGACTGTTTATAAGAAGTGGATGTAGTCACCGTGACGTCACCCATTGTTTGTGTACTGCTGTTTTGAAGCCTCGAGTTCAGCATTTTGGCTGCCGCCATCTTGGATTTAGTCCATCACCATCTTGGTTTCTTGCAACCAGAAGTGACATAAGAGGGTGGAGCTAAGTACAACCGAACGCTGAGTAAGACATTTTTTAGTCGACCAAAATGTTACAATGAACTTTTCATGAACTGAAAACACACCGTGAAAGGGTTAAGACGAAAACACGGACAACACCAAGACCAAAAAACGCCGTGGTAGCGACCTGACAATCACGAGGTAGCCACGTCCTGAAGCATATTATGGCCTATTTTAAGAAGACTTGAAACTGGAGATTGAGACCATAAACTCATGTTTACAATGTTTACTGAGGTAATAAATCAAGTGAGAAGTAGGCTCCTTTTCGCATAGACTTCTATACAATCAGACTTCTTTTTGCAAACAGAGGAGTCGCCCCCTGCTGGCTATTAGAAAGAATTTTGTTTGTTAACAATTGTTTGAATTCCACTTGGAAAGGAAAATCCAAATCTTTAAAACATGATACACGCTATCTCTTTTGGTGTCTGGCAGTAGGGGGTGAGAAGACTTCACCCTGTGACCTCAGTATTTGTAAAGTCCTGGCTAAGGTGCTGCTTAATTGATCCTAAAACTGTTTCAAATGTGAATATAAAAGGAAGCACATTGAAAAACACTACCTGGATTCACACATTCACAACTAAGTTGCCAGAGGAAAGAATGAAGGGGCTGTTTAGGCGGATGCTTATCCTTCATTTCACCAACGCCAGACAGTGTTATTTGATCCAACAGCCTTCTCAGTTACAATCCCACCTGTCTCTATGGCGTCATTAGTCTTCTCAGTACTGTTCTTGATTTGCACATGATTTATTCTTCAGCCCGGCTACAGACTTTTTTCTTATCCCTGATCATATGAAAAGAAAAAGAAAGATGAAAGATTCCGGCTGGGCTGGCGAATTCAGCCGGCTCACACCTAGTCCGGATGATGGACAATGGTGAGAGAGAGTTATCTACAAAAGCTGAGAGAGCGTGTCAAAATCTTTCACGGCTCCTACTGAAACTTTCAACAGAGATCTTTTTGGAGCTCGCTGTCAGTGTGTGGAGGTCAAGCCTTGAGGCTGAACTTGAAACAGCTGAGGGCCTCATGAAACATGGAGGACACCTCACTGTGCCTTTTTGGCCATCTCACTTTCACCCCTGCTGCACGTCTTTCAGCCTAACGTTCCTGTTCTCTGACCTTCTCACGTCTCGGTCGCTGAGTTGTAGGATTCATACAGTCCAGCTGGTAAAAAAAACTTTTTTCAAAACGAACTTCCTTGAGTTGACGTGACACTGAAACGACTCTTTGCCTTATTTTTTTGTTAAAAGCTGTGTGAGAGACATTTTGTAATTGATAAAATCTCCACTTTCGCAAGATGGAAATTGAAACCCCCAAAAATGATTTATGTGGCCGAGCCTGCTAAATCGGCCCCTCAAAAAATAATACATTACTTTAGCATCGGTACAGCTAATCGCTAGCCTAATGGAATGTGTGGCTGCCATATTGATCAGGAGTACAGCAATCACTCATAACCATGCCTTGAATGATCCGGTGTATAAACACATGATCAGGCCCCCCTGCACCTGCTCATGACTGCCGATCAATATTCTCAGAAAGAAAAAAAAAAGAAGCAATTTCCAGAATAGGATGCTGGAAATGTCTCGGTAAGGTCAGAGTTATGTTTGCAGGATTTTTTAACATTTCTATCTGTCTGTATTCTGCAAAAAAAATACTTGACAGATTTTGAGATAACTATGTTTTGTTGTGTTTGCAGTGGACCTTGTGTACGGTTACCAGACAGAATAGATTAGAGAGATGCCCAGAGCGCCGAATATGTTCCAACCCCCTTTGTAATAAAGTATTTATTATCAAAACCACACTTTTTTTTTGGTTACCATAGGTTTTCGGCACAGACCGGCAGTTCTTGATCTGGCAGGAGTTCAATGCCTTGATCTATGATCAGTCAGACATTGCTTGGGGATTACAAGTGCCTGAACATTGTGGCCAGGGTTCGAATCAGGAGGGGAATTGTGGGGGGGGGGGCTGACCCCCAAATTATGACTTTGACCCCCCAAAAAGAGGTGAAAAGAAAAGTTCTTGTATTACGATTTCAGACACCCCTTAAATTGGACCAAACCATTTCTTAACGTTGAGGTTAGTTGAATGTCTCGTCTACCTGCCGGAGTTGCAGTGTTTCGTGTCCTTCTATGGACATGTGCGTCGAGCAACCACTGGAGACGCTAATGTACTTAGCTGCTATCTAGATAGTTAAATACTAGAGCTGTCGATCGATTAAAATATCTAATTGCGATTAATTGCATGATTGTCCATAGTTTGTCCATAGTTAATCGCAATTAATCATATTTTTTTATCCGTTCAAAATGCACCTTAAAGGGAGATTTGTCAAGTATTTAACACTCTTATCAACGTGGAAGTGGACAAATTTGCTTGCTTTACGCAAATGTATGTATTTATTTATTATTGGAAATCAATTAACAACACAAAACAATGACAGATATTGTCCAGAAACCTTCACAGGTACTGCGTTTAGCATAAATAACATGCTCAAATCATATCATGGTAAACTCAAGCTCAACAGAGAACAACAGCTGTCAGTGTGTCAGTGTGCTGACTTGACTATGACTTGCCTCAAACTGCATGTGATTATCATAAAGTGGGCATGTCTGTAAAGGGGACTGGTGGGTACCCACAGAAACCATTTTCATTCACATATCTTGAGGTCAGAGGTCGAGAGACCCCTTTGAAATTGGCCATGCCAGTTTTTCCTAACAAGTTAACTTTGGCAGCCATATTAAATACACTTTACTTTCTTACCTTCAGAGTTTTTGAATAAGAGCACCCGATTTGAATGTTATCAGCTCATTAAATGTGCGTTATCAGTCGTTATAAGCCCCATAGATGTGGGTCAGCAGGGGCCTGCTACACCTACTACGTTGCAAAAGTGAAAGTGAAACTTAAAAAGCAACACGTTGTGAAACTGGATGAAACAAAACAGCGTGTTTGGGTTTAAGCAACGGAACCACTAGTTTAGAGAGAAAAAAGATCCTGTTTTGGCTTAAAATAACTACGTTTGAAAAGTGAAAGTGAAACCAAAGGTTGTGAACACAAAGACAACTACACGTTGTTGGTTTCACATGGGATGCGAACCCCGGTCTCCCGAGTGAAAGTACTGTGTCCCATCCATCAACCCTGACCTCCATCCCATACGGAATGTCATACGGTCTATACTGCAACACCTGACTTCCGCTCTTGCTCCTGTCCTAATTACTTCGGTCACTAGAGGTCACTGTCATTTTCTTTTGTGTGAATCGATGATAAAAACCTACTAGTGGGTGTAGCAGGCCCCTTCTGACCCACATCTATGTTTATAACCACTGATAACCCCCATTTAATGACCTGAGTCTAACCGGCTGATTAGATTGTGTCAAGTGTCTACACTGTAATGAATTTGATTTATCATCATCATCATCTACATACTGCAGACATTACCTAAAACAAGCAAGATACTGTAGGATTCAGTTCACTGAAGGATGTGCCTCATGGGTGCAAGAGCTCTGTCTGCAGACGGATCTCCGTCAAAAGTGAATTATTTGTTGGATAGTTAAAATAAGAATTTTGTTCAGTAAGGAGAGAAATAGGACTCCATCACTAGTAGCATCCCTTTACGAAGGATACAAATCATGACCAGAAAGCACCAAATTGCACCATAAACCCCCCTTAGATCAAATTCATTGTGGCTCTAGGCAAGGTGCTCTCTCCCCTAAATACATTCTCCTGCAGATTCAATACGGTGAGTGTTCAAATGTCTTGAGCTTGTGTAGATGACACCATCCACAGTCACATTAAAGAAACCGATATCTTTTTGCATTCTGTTTGATCTATTTAAAACCCAATTAAATCTAAATAATGATGGCAATTGGAAGGGGAGAAAAAAAAGGAAAATAAAAACATTATTCCTCACAGGCTGAACCTCTAAGTGCCCTCCTATTAGAAATGAAAACGTTTTCATCTACAGCTCCTTAATTGGGACAGAAGTTTTTCATTTGAGAATATTAATAGTTGGATTTCGTTTCCTGTATGTCTCCTTCAAATGTATCAACTTGTTCCAATTAAGTTATCAAAGTCAAATGGAAAAAGACGTGGTCATTAAAAAATAGAACTTTGTGGAAGGAGATGTAAAAACATGTGCTTATTTATGTTTGTTTGGTTAATAAAGTTCACATTGATGTATAGTCTTAAAAACAAAGCTGTTTGAAAATCAAAAGAAAACACATTGTGAATGTAACTCTGTTTGTGTAAATCTCTGCAGCAGTTTAGACAAAGCCAATTTAACCTTTTCAAAACTCGCTTACAGCAATTTGGAAACTCCATTAGCGCCAAGCATGTGTTTATTACAGAAATTACCGGTTCGTTATCATTCAGGATGGCTTTCCTTCCTCTCTGTCTGCTGGGTTTTCGGGGAAAATCCCTCAAGGGGTTGTTCGATACCATAATGTTGAGATAACATGAATCAACAAGCGCAACAAAAAAACGTGCGGTTGCGGAGGCAGGTGTTGAGGGCCGACCTGCTAAACGCACTCTGGTGCACCCTGGAGAAGCAGATTAAAGCCCTTCTCAATACACAAAACAGAGCCGGGGGTGCTAATGTCCTCCCACAGCAACCCACCACTTCATTAGCACCAGCAAGTCCTGTGCGGTATGCGCAGCTTCATTTGCATGTGTTTAGATTACCACACGTACAGTGCATCTCTCTTTAGAATAGGCTGTTTAGTAGAAGTCCTCGCATTACTTCTTCAGTAGTTGGAAGGCACCTAAAGCATATGTGTGCTTATAGCTGTAGATTGTCACATTATGCAGCTGGTTGTAGGTCCTCCCCTCAAGGTTGGCAATTTATAGCACAGTTGGCAGAGGAAAAAGAGGTCTTTGGTGCTGAAAAGAGGACTGTTATATGCGTTTCTGTGCATATTTTTGTATTATGTTACATTATTGTTTTCAAATATATACTGTATATTTGTTTTAAATGTTTTGCTATTCAAGTAAGGGGAGGGCAATATCACAATACTCGATGTTATCTCGATACTTATACTACATGTCACCAATATTTACTATATTCAAGTATTCAAAGATTGCATTAAAGCTCCACACGTCCAAATTTTCATATTGAAAAATTAGTCAAATTACTTATTGTAATGTTAAAGGGGGTCGCTCGTAGTGATGAGTCCACAGAAAATTACCACCTGACCCTACGTTTTCTCTCAGCTACAAAACATTTTTAGTGACTGTGAAACTGTGAACATATTTGTTTTTTTTCCCCTGTACGCAATTTACTCTTTTAGGTGGTTGAGGCCAAAACCGAGCTAAAAAAGTTGAATGAATATCTGACTGAATATCCGTCAGGTGGCCAGAAACAAGACTCTAAATGAATGCTGACACTACTCTGTGTCTTTTGGATGTGTAAATAGCCATATCAACTTTATAAGGAGATAATACGTACTGTACATGTTTTTATAGGCTGAAGAAATAATTTAAAGGACCTATTATGCTAATTTTCAGGCGCATATTTGTACTTTGGGTTTCTACTAGAACATGTTTACATGCTTTTATGTTAAATCATTTTTCTCATACCGGCTGTGCTGAAACACTCTGAACTCCTGCCCCCCTCCTCCCCTTCCGAAAACCCCAGTCTGTTCTGATTGATAAACAGAACCAAACTCTTTGGACTCTGCTCCAGCTCTGCTCTAATAAGCTTTGTTTGAGGGCGTGCCAAACTAGCCACTAGGCAGGTATTGTGCAAATATGTTACTTGGTGACATCACAACGTTACAGAAGAAAAGGCGGGACTTCAAGCGAGGTGTTTCAGGAAGTTCAGGAGCAGTGTTTCGTGTTGGCATGGACTCTGGGCTTTGTAACTTTGCAAACCTTTTACATGCACAAAAAACTATGTAACACACTAAAGGAAAGAAAAACAAGTACAAAAACATAATAGGTCCTTTTTAAAGCCATGTTAATATTTCACAAATCAAAATCTGAATCTATTCTAACTTGAGGTCTAATTAAGGTTGTACACCCTTAGCAGAATGCTGTTTGACGTCAAAATGAGCGAGAACAAAATTTGTATAGTCACTGTGATGTGTCACCGCTAATGCACGTCTTTCTTCCTGTTTTTGTTTATCTCATTTGTGTTCTTCTTTTTCTTCTCCGCGGTGAAACGAGAACTGTATCAGGTTATCCTAACAAAGCGCCGATGCAGGTTGAAGAAGGTTAGCCTTCCGAATGGCGTGCCTAATTAAAACTCATTCACTTGTTCTATCATCTGCATCACAGATGACAAGTGATCAGAGGCCCTCGCACGTAATTATCATCCGCCTTTGAGTTGTTTTGCAGCTCTTCCGTCTCATCTCGCTTCGCACCACTCATCGCCATTCTGATATTGCCCTTAATTGGCCTTTCATGGTTCTTGACATCTCTCTCCTGAGTTTTCACTCGTTCCTGTTTGACCCAGAGAAGTTCAGATTGTTGATCTCCTGTAAATCTGTCAGGTTTAACTCATGGCTCCACTTTTTTAAACTGCCTTTACGTCTATCATTTCGCTTTTATTCATCTCAACTTTTCAGCCTCAGATATTTGTCTCTTCCCATCTTTGTATTCTGCCTCCGCCATTTCACTTCTACCCAACCTCATCCGTCTGCTTTCTCTCACTTTTTTTTCCGGGTAGTGCTGGAAGGCTTTACCAAAACAGCAATCTGTCAGGGCCATAGGTTACATTTTGCCATCTGCTGTAAGATTAAATTAGGGGAGGTTGTGTATCTCTCATTGTTTGGGCTGCCTCTGCCCTCTACGATATTTCCTTTCACATCAGTCCTGACATGCTGAGAGTGTAAAGAGATGGAGGGAGATGACCTGGATTGCGACCAAAGTTGAGATGAGCTTTTGTGCTCTGTGTGTGTCTGGTACTGAGATTAGTTGGCTTCTCGTTGTGCCATTTTTTATATTTTTTCACGCCATCAGTGGTGCGCTGGCAAACGTACAAACACGAACCCTCGGCGTTGCCCTATTCCTACCTCATTTTGTTCTCAATATGAGTCATTGGACAGTAAGTAGTAGATTCACTGAGTGCCAGGGGAGTGTGAGGTGTAGTGTGTGTTACTGCAGCCACCTCAGACAGGGACTTGGCCGAATGAGAGTTTCAGGGTGAATATGTAGCTGAATGCTTTCCCAACATCCTGCCCATCAGTCAGACACACGGACAAAGAGAGAGAGAGAGAAAGAGAGAGAGAGGGAGAGAGAGAGAGAGAGAGAGAGAGAGAGAGGTACTTGAATGCCCCAGGCTATGTCTGAGAGCAGGGCAGGCCTATTGCTCATACTTACTCGACACAAACCTCGTTACATGAGCAGCTTATGCAATGTGACACAAAAACACATTGCAGCCAAAAAAACAAACTACACAAGAGAGACCTCAAAATTACAAAAGCAAAAATCTGAACCACTGTGACTTTTAACGTGTCTCACTTACACTTACCAATTATAATGCTAAAGTAATTCTGTTAAAAAAAACTGTGTAAAAATGATGCCATGAAGCTAAACTTAAAAGGTGCCCTGTGGAGTTATCTTGTAAACAAAGTTTCTTACGAAAAAACAGACTCCTTGATGCCAAACAAACAGCTTGAATTTTTCATCCTGATAACACATTTTGCAGAGCAGATTCTTTTTTAATGCTGATCGTGTCACACGTTTGCTCACGCTTGTGCCCGAGAGCAAAACAGGAGCCCACTCATCAAAACACTGCTCCTTAGTGCTGCTAGTGGTCATAATTAAACCTTGAAAAGTATATTCCAGTGTTTTAAAAAAGAAAGAAAAGAAAATAGGCTGAGGGAAGTATAGTCACAATTAAAGCAGGGATAAAAGATTTGTTTACAGTAGTTTGGGTCAAGGTCCAAAAACACTGGTTCCTACACTTCCTACAATGCAATTCAATTGGGTTAGTCCCTCCCTGGTTTGTAAACACCCTTGTCTGTCCACGTCCAATTGTACAATTTGTCTGGAAGTAATTTTGTTACACTTGTCAAAGCCAGTAGGGGCAACCTCTGTGGTCTGAAAAGTGAAGCCAATGAGGAAGTGCCTAAAACTTGCATTCTTTCTTATAGCCAGCAGGGGGCAACTCCTCTGGTTGCAAAAAGAAGTCTGATTGTATAGAAGTCTATGAGAAAATGAGCCTACTTCTCACCTGATTTATTACCTCAGTAAACATTGTAAACATGAGTTTATGGTCTCAATCACTATAGTTTCAAGTCTTCTTCAATACGGCATGATGTTCGTTTGTGATTGACAGGATGCTACCACGGTGTTGTCCAGTCTGGGAGTTGTCCGTTTTTTTTAGTCTTAGAACTTTAACCCTTTCACAGTGTGTTTTCAGTTCATGAAAGTTACTTGTAACATTTTGGTCGCCTAAAAAATGCCACACTCTCCTGTCACTTTTCTGGTTGCAAAAAACAAAGATGGCTACCTCCCAAAACCCAAGATGGTGATAGCCAAAATGTCGAACTCGAGGGTTCGGTAGTCCACAAAAAATGGGTTACGTCAACTTCTTATATATATAGTCTACGGTCAAACCCTACCCAGATGCTAAATCGGTGGAGTGCCCCTTTAAGTAATCTTCCTCCCACGTAATGGTAGAGCATGAAAGTTGTGAAGAAACCTACCAGCTACAGAACAAACTCCGAAATTTACATATATGCAAGTAACCTTTCACCTTGCACATACACAAACTCCCATATACTGACTTTAAACTAGTGGTTATACAGAGCTCCTGACCTTGTGAAGGAGAATTATAGGTCATTTTCAAGACAAACATCATAATGCTACCACTGGCGTGGGGGTTTTGTCTCATCGCACACCCTCCGCTCATTTCAGCAGATGTGTAATGTGCTTCACCTGCTAAATGACGTGGAAATAGGCCTGTGTGAAATGGACTGGCCAAATGGAGTTTGGACCTCTCCCTGTCTGTCCAGGCAATTAGGGAGCAGATTAGCCCAACCACAGAGAACAATACACTAACTGCTATTAGACCAACATCTCAGCTACACATAATGATGATGATAAAGACACATGAGCAAGTAGATGTATCAACACACACAAACTTGGATATCAACTAAATCCCATTTTTAATACACGCACACATGTATTACATGTTTGTATATAAAAGTAAAGAAGTAATCAAGAACCAGAGTTAATACTATAGCATGAGCACACAATAGGGAGCAGAGATAAAGCAATACATTTTCCATTACATTTTTGCACTGAATGAGGAACATTAATGCTGGGCTGGGATGGTAGAAGAGAGAAAGAGTGAGAGGCTCTGAAAGAGGGAGTGAGGCAGTAAAACCAGACACACACACACACACACACACACACACACACGCACACACGCACGCACGAGCCCGGCCGACCCTTCCAGTGACATCTGGACAGCGGTAATAACACGGTGCAAAATGCCAGCCCAGAGAAACTGCATATTAACACCCGACTAGTGGCATGCTAATGGCAGTTATCACAGGCGCTCTGCTCAGCTGTCCCTATAACAGGCCAACAGAAAGGGAGAAATAAAGTGAGAGTGAGAACAAAATGTTTTAATGATATAAACCGAGGGATGCACCACTGCCATGAGGCTTTTTTTTTTTTAATTGAATGGATGAATTTTTGTAACACTATACACTGGCTTTATTCTGGGGTATTAACTTGGATTTGGTCAGTATTATAAAAAACTGTAGTCGGCCTTGAAATTTTCCCAAATACATAAAGTACATAAAGTAGTAGTGTGACTGTACTCTGCATAGACCAGGAATTTTAGGACATAGCCTGATTTTATTAAGCACAAAATTATGAGTAATTTTATACATCTAGTGTTTTACATACAATTAAAGGTCAAATTTAAAGGTGCAGTGTGTAAGATTTGGCGACATCTAGCGGTGAGGTTGCAGATTGCAACCAACTGAAACTTCCGTGTGCCAAGTGTGTAAGATAAATACAGTGGCCAACGTGAATACGTGAATGGCTCTATCTAGAGCCAGTGTTTGTCCATTCTAAGGTATCGGAAACACAACAATTCTTATTTTCAGGTGATTGTTCACTAAAGAAAACATACTTGTTAATATTATATTCTAATTTCTGCCCATTGATCCCACACACTGTTCCTTTAATTGTGAAAATTATATTTTTAGGGCCCAAACCCTAACACATGGTACACAATGGTGTGTTAACAACATGCGATATCAAAACTAAGTGCTTACAAGCAACTGACGCTGGAAATGCATTAACACAACAGTGTTTCACACTTGACATAAGTAACGCAGAGTGACGTGTTTTTCCCACATTGCTTTTTTCATTGTATTAATGCTTCGTGTTGCTCCACTGAGCAGGAACACTTTGTATTTACAAGTCTTTCTGTAGGTCAGCACACAGGTCAGTGCAGAAGGAGAAAGCAACTGTTAAGTGTTCCTGTGTGGTTTCACGCATCCAGTAAGGCAATAGAATTCATGCTGGCTCATGACCTAGTGAACTTGGAATACGACATATAGGACTGTAATTTTAGGGCACAACCCAATCTGGTTAAAGCAAGACAATGACAAAGTGCAAAATGCATTGTAATCAATATTATTCTCATTTTATATATCCAAAAAAATTATATATTTTAAGTTATTTTCAATATATACCACATTCAACATACTACATTTATATTGTTAAAAATCCTTTTTCATAGTCTCGTGGTGTAGCCCTATTGTTTTATTTTCATTTTCACATTAGTTATTGTTATTTTTTAATCAAAAAGTTTGTTGTTTTAAAAGTAATATTTAACAAACTTAACATTTACATATAAAATAACATTTGTAACAATAATTTTGGTGCATTGACCTGTGAACTGACCTTTGGGGAAACACTTTTGGACAATAAAACGCCAGAAATGTTGCAATAATTCTAATTTCAGCAGGTGCTAAATGTGTCAGCACTCTTCCAGACCTCTTCTACGTCTATTGGGGTCATTAATTGTCATCAATTTACCTCACAACCCAGCTATAGAATATACTATAGCGTATGAAATAGAAGAACCATGTCTAAATTCCATTCTTGCAGTGTAAAAAATGTTTGTTTGCGTCGGTGCGTGTTGTGAAAGCGGGTGTGGGGGGGGGTTTCCATTTCTCATGCACTACTGAATGCTTTAATCTTCCCTTGGTAACAGGCAAACAGCAGCAGGCCTCCCTATCAACATGGGGTTAATAAATTCCAATCTTAACATGCACACGCAGACGCACCACGTCGCAGCTGCAAACCCGTACTGTACACACTCATAAAGTCTGCGTTTGTGTATGATATGCTCATATTTCATTAAGACAGCAATGAGGCCTGGCTGGGCAATGACACTCTGCAATTATGGCGACCGGAGTCTGCATACGTGATTGATCTCATCAAGCTGAAATAGACCCCGAGCACCAGAATGCACTGGAGCAGTGGTTTAATATGAGAGCATGATGTGATGAGTTGGTCACAGGATAAGTCCTCCATAGTCCTCCAAATTAAACGAAAATAAAGGTCATTGCCTCCCAAAATTACACATGCGGTGTGTGCGTTTCCTGATCTGATGGATTGTCGGGATCACATTGTTTTGCCAGTGCCCTCAAAAAAACATTACAAATGACCAATATAAAAAATATCCATACGACAGTAGGAAACAGGAAACAAACTGAACCCTCCCGTGTCCTTGTCACACGCTTCGTTGACCTCCTCTCTAAGACGTTTTGTGGTGCTAATAACGTCAAACTACTTTAAATTTTGAGTCATAATTCACACGACAACATGACTCGGCCCCCCGTCATTTAAACGTAAGTTGTTTTAGCCATTTCGGTGCGATCCCATTACAAGATGGTCTCCAGTTGTTCTTAACAGTTTCTCTTTTTACAACTAGGATGTTGTTTTTGGAGTTTTGGTCATCCTTTAATTGGTTATGATAATAATGTACTCGTCTGGGAACACTAGACACTGCTAAATGAAGTCAGATTGGAGGAAAAGAAACGAGCGTAGTCAGACAATCAGACTGGTGGTAAACAAGCCAACTGTTTAGCCAGTCATTGCAAAAGACTGGATTCGGACCCAAGGTGGGTCTTGGGAGACTTTATTAGGGTTGGCAAATTAATTTGCAATATCTCTTCAATAGTCTTTTATTTAACATTTATTTCTGCAGTACACCTTTAAGCCACATGAGGGAGCCTGAATGTTCGTATTGTTCTGGTAATTGGAGCAAATGTTAGCCTACTTATAACATTGGATCTGACATGAAAGACTAGTGTACATTCCGTTTTAGTGATGAGGAAAAAAAATGAGAGCCTCCATATTTAATTTGTCTAATTTATAAAGTATCTAACATGTATATGTTCCCAATAATACATGCATACAATTAAGTTGTAAATTATCAAATGTATATCTCTTCAAAATGGTTGGTTTACCTATTCAACATAATATAAGGTGATGCCGAAATGGCAATAAAAATGGTCAGGAACGTTCATTTATGCACAAATTCTCTCTTCATACGATTTATAGATAAAGCCAGTTGTGAATTGGGTCGTGATGGTTTGTCATTTTTTAAAAAGTGGGTCCCCAGAAACCACTATAGTTGAAGGGGAAAACTGAAAGCGAGTGTTTGTAATAAATTCTCACTAGTAGTCGGTCTGTTAACTGTGATGGATATTTATGCTATATAACGGACAGTTGATCATCATTTTAGCATTTATCCTTCCATTTGCACCTTGTTTACAACATCTATGACGGCCTAATTGCTTGTGTTTGCCCCATCAAAATTATTTTTTGGCAATGCATTCCCAGATCCCAGCAATTAACTTTACGAGTTATTGTTACCACAAATGATGAAAATAAAAACCTGTGTGTTGATACACCAAAAATTATTCTTTAAATGTGAAGGTGCATGTGCATATTGCTGAAATAATACACCTTTGGGTCAGTTTTCCTTCTACCGCTCTCCTTTCAAATGATTATTTCATATATTCATTCATATTCCCTGTCATCATGGACACTCCATCCCCTAAAAGTCCACATGGAGATTACAATCAGAGGCTTGTCATGTTCAATTTTAGAAGTGATTTGTCCCAATTGCCATCTCTCCATTTCCTCCTCATTTCATTCACTTATGTCACCGTGATCAAAGGCGTTCACCTTAGTTTCCTTATTGCATGGGAAAGGACAGGTATTTGCACATGGCGCTTTCCATAAGGCTCCCCTGACAGGCTCATATCATCATAAACAAACCTGGTGGAAGAAACAAGGTTCAGGATGTAATATTGGACAATATTTCTGGTGTTATTCTGAATCCTAATCACAGTAGATGGTTTGTTTTGGGAATTGAGGCAGAGCAGGAGAAGAACGGGCTGTGAAATTATGGAGGGGGAACAGATTTGAGGTCAATTCTAGAAAGAAAGAAAGACCAAGAAGAGTCTTCGCTTGATATGTTTAGTGATCATATAGTAAATGCAGACGAAAGGTCAGCACATACAAACAATTCAGCGGCCCCGAGGCCAAACCTTTGGCTCCTTTCAAAACTGATGTCATGTGAAAGGGCATGAACTGTGATTAGAGACTCGTAGTTGAAACGTGTCTCTTAAGGCACAGCTGAAAGGGCAGCGGGGATGTGATCTCTTCTGGTCAACGATTATGAGGGAAGCCTCCGGAACAAATGGAAACTTTGAATCCAGTGTATTAACAGAAAAAAGAGTTAGGGGATTCTGTTGGAATAAAAAACCCTGAAGCAGTATCAAACACAACTACTGCAAATTAGAAAAAACACAGAGGTACAAGAAGATCAGTACAAAAAGAGAACAAAATAAAGCAGAGAAAAGCAAATACAGAAGAGAAACAACTGTCTGAATAAAAAGAGGAGATGTTGCTGTAATGTGTAAAGTCATTTCAGAGTCATTGTTTGGTGACCTTGTTACTGACGTATCTCGCTATTCTCCAGGACGTGCTCACGCTCTCCTAAATATAAAGCATGACAAGAGGGAACAGCACCAACTGCAGTTCTACTTTGCCGCACGCTGTCTAAACATTAACAAAACTGACATGGTCACGGTCATAGCTGTGCCCTCTCTAACTGACCTTCTTAAAGAAGATTCACTTCAAATTACATTCGTTCTTGTTTGATTTTGCACAACTGCACACAGGATTCCATTCAGGTATACCTACACTTGTCTATTATGTACCTGCCTATCAACCACCCATCCTTTCATCCGTACAAAATTGGATTAGAGAAACTGGTCCAAAAACTGTAGTTTGAGATTCAAAGAAAAAGCTACCCTTTTGTTTGCTTCTCTGGATCTCTTTTGTTTTGTAATTGTGTCATTTTTCCATTGCCACATACTGTAGATAACCGGCCAGCTGTAGATGGGACATGACGTAGATCTTTAAAGTGGCAGTAGGCAGTATATTTTTGGCATCATTGGGCAAAAATTCCATAATAACCTTTCAGCATATTGTAATTCAAGTGTTCTGAGAGATAACTAAACTCCTGCACCTCATCATGGCTCTGTTTTCAGGCTGTAAAAAAATCTAGCCCGTGACGGGAGACTTTGGCCAATCACAGGTCATTTCAATGAGAGAGAGCGTTCCTATTGGCTGTGCTCAGGTCATGTGACCGGAACTTGGCGTTCCTTCAACAGATTTCTACAATGGCGAAAAACTTTCTCATTTTACAGCTAAACCGTGCACTACAAGATGATTCTGAAAACATTTGAGGCGAGAAATAGGCATTAACGTAACAGAATATTGATTCATATTTGATCAACGCAACCCTTTTTGACCGTTTGGTCGGAGTTCGCAAGTGATTAACAGCCAGCTCTCATAGACAGCAGCCGGACAGCAGACCTCAGATCAGCTCTTACTGCTTGTTTTCCTCCAGTCTGTGAGATCTTGCAGATGCCGTTAGGAGCACCGGAGGACACAGAGGTACATGATTTTTTTCAGGTTACCCGTTTCATGTACTACTGTCACGATGTAAATCATATTTGCTCCAATCTCGCCTACTTCAGCTTTGATTCCACTTAAAGATAAAAAATGCGGCCAATCCAATACCATAATTTATTAACTCCGAAAAAAATCAACTTGTTCAACCGGAAAACAAATCTTCTTCGTCGCTCCCTTCTCTGTGCTGTCGACCTGGATGTATCATGGCTGCCACTGGCAACTATGTTTCAGAGCAGCAAAGAAGAACTGTTTGTGTGTCACGTGACGATAGCAAACAACAACAGTGTTGGTGCTAGTGTAGAGTGTAACAGTAATGGTAGTCAGAGCGAGGAAAATGTCAGCCATTTGGCAATAATTCACAGTGTAAAATCCAACAGGTAAAACTATATTTTTTTGTTATCAATCTGGTATCGGATTGGTACTCTGTATCAGCCGACGCCGGAAGTTCAGGAATCGGAATTGGTGTCGTGAAGGAAAAAAATGGTATCGGAACTTCTCTATACTAAACCCTGTAAGTGTGCGTGTGAATGTTCATCATTCCTGAGGAACAGGTGGAACCTTGAATGGTGACTTGTGTTTTAAAGCTTTTGAGTGAAAAGCGCTATATAAATACAGTCCATTTACCACCCCCATAGGTTTGGTTCTCTAAACACAATAATACTCATTCGGTGTACATTTTATCGCTTCTTGAATAATTACAATTTCCCCTCTCTGGGGATAAATGTGGAATGAAAAATGTACGCAAATCTTTGCCACAATTAGGGGGCCAAAGGGGGGTCCAGGGTTATTATTACGGGGGCACTACCGCCCCTCTTCCGCTCCCTAGAACCGCCCCTGTAAATATGAACGTGGTATATAGAGGTGTTCATTTTTGTAGCTTATGTCATCACTTTGCTGGGTGAATGTATGCATTTACACTCACACAATGTTGAGTATGGATATTCTGTAAATGATGTGATTCTAGGACAAAATAATATGCAGATAAGCATTCTGGTGGTTGCCTTGTAAAATCAGAATCTTTTTTGCTACAAGATTCAAGTGTGAAAAACATTCACCAAAAAGTCGATTGAGCCTGACTAGATGAGTGTCGGACCAATCAGCGAACAATGAGAGATGTTTTGATGTTGACGTGACTCACTGCCTCTCCTAACTGCCAAACCTCATCAACATCTGTTAAAACCAGGTGTTACAGATATGAAATGAAGCGAGATTCTGACACTGCATTGGCCCTCTTTTACACCTCTGTTTATTCAGAAACTGATTCTGGCAGATAGTTGAGGAGGAATTTTAACACTCCCAGAACTGCCAGAGTTAGTTTTCAGTTGAATAATCAGAAGCAAAGACTAATTTAAATCAAATGAAACAAATTGTCCAGATATCTGAGAAAAGTGAAATTTGTGGGGCTGCTGTTGCAAAGCTATTCTGGTGTGCCTACCTGATATTACCCCGTATATGATCCCATATCTCTCCCTTGTACAGTGCCACATTTTACACTGAGTTGTTGCTGTAACAAAGAAACTGAAGTTGGACAAAAAGCATAACAGTGACTGTGCTGACAACTCAATGGCAGCCCTCTCGCTCTCTCATCCCTCAATTTGTCGTGTCCTTTGAAAGTCCGGCAAAAGCTTCTGCTGCGACGAGGTCTTTTTGTCATTGACCGTTACCAATGTGTAAATTTACCTCCCCCAAGACTTTGTCGATGCTCTCGCTGGGTATACCTCGACAAACTCAGAGGAACGGATGCACCGACTCACACTGACTTGCACTTATTTACCTACGCCGAGAATACTTGCACGACAAACACGACGAAAGGCAAACGTTGGCAGGAGAGAGATGGCAAACAATAAAGTGTGCAAAGAATTAATCACTAATAAGACAACAACAGAAAGCATACAGAGTGGTTGGAACTTAAACATTCCAGCACTGGAATTTAACATTCCAGCAGTGTGTGGCTTTGTAGAAAAATACTTTTTAATTTCAGTTATTTTATTGTGTTAATTATATATTTGACATTTTTCTGATTGTCAACTAATTCTATGACAAGACCAAAACCAATGATGAATGAATCCTTCTGGCAAGAACTGTCTACATCAGGGGTATTCAATTAAAGTTCGAAGAGGTCCAGTTATTAAAATTTCCCCCCAGCAAAAGTCCGAACCTTATAAAGTCGAAATTGCATCCAATAGCCTACCCCTACTGTCTATCAAATAAACTCAACAACATACATTTCCATATAATTCCAACAATGTTTACTGTCAATTTCCAATGTAGGATAGTTTTAACATACAGACATATTGATCTTGTGTGACAATGCAAATCTATCTTTACCATAAATAAAATTAATCCTAGCACAATGTACTAAAGACCTACATTTTAAGTATAATAAATAAAAAGGTGCCTCTTTTAGAGGTAATTTCCATGCTGTCATCTCCCTTACATTTCTCTCACACTGTTGTTCTCTCTAGCGAACTGTCTACGCATGGTAAAAAAATTAATTTGATTGGCTCAAATTAAAGAAGCTATTGTTGTATTAACTGGATAAGCAGTGCATGCTGCCTATATCCGCGACCATCAGAAAAAAAGCACCAGAAGCACAAGAAATTGGTCACGGGTCGGGATAGAACCGTCACTTGGTCCAGGTCCGCCCTTCGGTGATGCTGGGTCTATATACTTATAACTACCTCTGTGTCACAGACCTGTATAGTTAAAAACCAAGCTGATGTATCAATCTGCAACTGAAAATGGTCGCCAACAGATTCTATATTTACTCCTGTTTGAGTAACGTTTGCTACAAAGTGTCCTGCAATTTCAGGAAATTACAGAGCCTTTAAAAATATGTATATAGTGGATATATATTAAACTATGCTGCCTATATGGGCTATTCATGAGCCGTTCTCAAGGATATAAGCTTCCGGTGGAAACCAATGGGCTTGGGGCCCTGGAATAAGAGACAGAAGCGCAGATGGACGAGTCCATCCTGCCAGAGTCACAGGAACCAGACTATTATCGACAGCTGACTGGGTTATTGTTTGAAACATTCGGAACATTTTGAAACTAAGTTTGCGCGTGTTGTTCCCGACAAAGAAGCCATGCTGTCAGTATGTAGGAGTTGAGTAAAAGTTAACTGAACTCACTACAAACCATTTGGCTGAAAGTGACTTCTATGACTTGAGACACTTTTTAGAAGAAGAAGAAGACATACTTTATTGATCCCCAGAGGAGAAATTCAATTTTTTCACTCTGTTGTTATTGGATATTAATTAACAAAGGGTTCTCAAGGTCTCCAACACACAAACACACACATTGCATTCCATGCTCATGCACACACACGTGCTGTTTTTATGGTATCATATTGACCATTTAAACCTAATCTGTTACCATGAAGCACTGAACAGGTTATTAGGCAATGCAGCAAACTGCCGTTCAAACACCTAGCAGATGCTTTTTTATCTAAAAAAATGATGTGCTGCAAAATTCCCTGACACATGAATTGCAGCTATTATTTTTCCTCTGTATAAACAACTAAAGAACCTTCCAATTCCAATTAAATATTTTTGCGCATTATGCCCATAGGGTAAACCTGACTATTTCAATAATTCTGAGGTTTGGATGAAAAAGCCTCTACTCTATGACAGTTCTCATTAGTGACCATATGAACTTACATTAACCACATGTGGGAAGCAATTAGGGCCTTGTCATGAGACAACGGGCCCGAGGACCAGCTGGTTGCATTGATAAGCGGGGAATCAGGTAATAATTTCCAATTATAACCACGGAATGCTGCAATATGTGTTTGCAAACTAATAATTAGCCTTATTCTATGTGGGTTTGTATTAATATCTACTATAGGCTCTGCTGTACTCTGTACTGTTTCTGCAGTTTGAGTTAGAGGGGCATTCCGATAGTACATAATTGGCAGGGTTATCTCTGGGTTTTGTCTCAGTGTTGTCTTAAAATAAAAAACCCTGAAATGTCCAGAAAAAGAAAATTGTGTTGGCAGTAAGCTATGTGATGCACTGAAGCATGTCTTGGCAGATATAGTAGTTGCACCTTTGCCTAATTTATTGTTTGTTTGCCTCACTTTTGTCCACTGAGGCTAGCACCTAATTGGAAATAGAAACCTAATGAAAAACTGATGAGAAAGGCTCTAGCCCAAGACATGACAAAAACACTGCAGAGCCAAGCTTTCTTCTTGGCCCCATGTAAACTGGCCACTTGGAACAAAAACAACAGCAAGAACATATGATTTAATTGGTCATATCTCTTGGTCTAATTAGTACAGTGACAGTAAAGGCCATTTATTAGAAATGTTCATTTGTTATTAACCATAATGAATTACATTTAAAGCAACAGTTTGCAAGAAAGTGAATTAGCATATTTTCCTTACTACATTGTAAGAGTGAAAGCAAAACTTAAAAGCAACACGTTCTAATGGTGCCTTCAAATGGGGTGGTGTTTACTGTGTTCACAAGAGTCCATATGAATGCCCCCCTTTTGTGGTATTCATGACCTCGTAAGTGGAAAGTTTCTGAAAGCTACCAGTTTACGAGTTGTTTGTTGACGTTGTCAGAAATTACGGAGGCCATGGAAATTAATTTTTCGGTGCATAATAGGTTAATATATTGTAATTTTAGTTGTATATTGTTTTTTCTTTGTAATTGTATAATAGGTCTGAGGAAAGTGTTGATATTCCCAACATCCTAGTCTTTTTGCTGTGTCATTATGCCTTTGCTTTACTGCATTATGTTATCTACTTGCTAGCTTGCTAAATTGTTAGCCCCTGTGGCTTCCAGTTGGGGACAATAACGTTAATATTGCTGTTGATTAGCAGCGGTGTTCTCACGACTTAACCGCTTGAACGCCAAGCATATTGTGTACATGACTTTCCGTGTTGTTAACACAAGCTCACGAGTTTCATTTGAAGGCCTCCTATCACGTTGTAAAATTGAATATGTTACGTTTTGAACCCAAACAAAACAGCTTGTTTAGGTTTAGGCAACAAAACTACAACTTTTTTAGGTTTAGGCAACAAAACTAAAACTTATTTAGGTTTAGACAACAAAACCACTTAGTTAAGTTTAGGGAAAAAGATTGTGGCTTGGCTTAAAATGAAGACAATTGAAAAGTGAAAGTGAAACTTAAGGTTGAGACTGCACGTTGTTGGTTTCACATGGGATGCGAACTCTGGTCTCCTGGGTGAAAGTCTTTTTTTTGTCCCATCCATTGCTCCCGACCTTTCATGCTGTGTCAGTGCCTGACTTCCACTTTTTCATAATTACTATGGTCGCTAGAGGTTGCTGTCTTCTTATTTATTCCTACTTTCGGTGATCGCCCATGTGAATCGATGTTAAAACCTACTGGTGGGTGTAACAGGACCCTTCTGACCCACATCTTTGAGGCTTATGATCACTGATAACGGCCATTTAATAACTGGCTGTTTCATCTAACTCTCAGTGAGACAACTAATAAGCATATTTTCTAAAATGTTGAATTATTCCATTAGCCTAAATCTTATTCTAACTTTTCCCCCAAAACCAAATCCTGATCCTAAAAGACCACAATAGGCATGAAATTCAAATAGTTCCTCTCAAAGATAAATGTACAAAAGCACGAACACAGACACACACACGCAAGCTCACTGCCCTGTAACTAACAACCAAAAACACAAACATGCTGCCATTCCCCCCCAGTGCGTTTTTTTTTTCTGACACCCCAAGCCCCCAAGAAGCAAAGAAATAAAGAGACAGAATGTGTAACATGAGTTGACACGTCATTCCTTCCAGCCACTCTTGCGTAGGTTTTTTCCCTCTTTCACCAGAGCGCACTAATGAGTAGAAAACAAGCATTTGTTTGTTGACGTGGCTGCTCTGTGGCTGTCTGGAGAATCTTGACCGGGGTGTTGTGAAAGAAGCACCAGTGACTCCAGGGGCCTCGTCTCCACTGTAGTGAGCCGGGGCATCTTGACACCTCCCCGAGCCCGCCGCGTAACACTGCAGCCATTATTCCCCCCGCTGCCACGATTGCGTGAGTAGAAACACTGACACGCTCTTGACCCAATTTCAAGTTCTAATTCTGGAATGGGTTTTCAGCCTAATTTAAGCAAGCTGGTACATATAATTACAAGGAAACAGATTGTTACTTAATTGGAGTTCTTTCTCGAGGCATCGAGGCAGGCCATGTTTTCTGACTGGTGTGGGAGATGAATGTTACAGCACTTGTAGAACTCACTCGAAGTTGAAGATTTCATTATAATGGCAGTAGGCAGAATGTTTTGGGGCCAAAATCCCATAATAACCTTTCAGCATATTATAATTCAAATGCTCTGAGAAAAAAACAAGACTTCTGCACCTCCTCATGGCTCTGTTTTCAGGCTTTAAAATATCTAGCCTGTGACGATGGGCTTTGGTCAATCACAGGTCATTTCAGAGAAAGAAACGTTCCTATTGGCTGTTCATTCAACGGAGGCAGCTGTCAATCACTCGCAAACTCTGATCAAATCATGAAACTAGGCAGGGCTGATCAAATATGAATCAATATTCTGATAATGCCTATTTTTCGCCTCAGATGTTTTCAGAAACATCTTGTAGTGTACTGTTTAGCTGTAAAAATTAGAAAGTTTGCTCCGGCTGGTGGGCGGTGCTTGGTATTTCCTCAACTGATCTTCAATCTTTCTCATTTTACAGCTAAACAGTACACTACAAGATGTTTCTGAAAACATTTGAGGGTGAGAAACAGACATTACAGTAACAGAATATTGATTCATATTTGACCAGCGCTGCGTAGTTTGACCGTTTGATCGGAGTACGCGAGCGATTGACAGATGCTCAGAGACGGCAAGGCTCCAGCTCGGCTCTGATTGGTTGTTTTACTCCGGTCTGTGAAATCTTGCAGATGACATTAAGAGCACCGGAGGACACAGAGGCACATTTTTCAGATTACCTGTCTCATGCACTACTGTCAGGATATAGTGACCGTTTTATAAAAATATTTTGTTTTTAATCATATTTCTTCAATTCTACCTACTGCTGCTTTAAATAAAGAAACTGATTTGGGGTATATTGGAGATGTATATGTAGTCAGCAGGCTGAATTGAATCCATATTCTGAATATATCAAAACACTTGTATCCCACTACACACTAAAAACTTTTTTCCTTTACTGTATACACTGTACGCATCAGCATTCTCCACACAGTTATTACTCGAACCATACAGTGTATCCCTCCTCCATTTATGCCACCGCGCAGGCTTCGGATCAGAGGCTTCCCGGAGCTAACGTGCCTGACGCTTGTCAGAAAGGAGATGTCTGCCGTTTGACCCCGAGATTCTCTCAGACCGTCACAGTGGCACACCAATCTGTCAAAACAGTGTCCTCTATCCCCCGTCGCACAAACATCAGCCTCACACCCCCCCCCCCCCCTACCACCACCACCCTCCACCTCCCCAGAAACCAGCACAGGGTTGTCAAGGACACCAGATCTGTTCTCGTGGGAAGGAGCTGAAAATAAGACACACTTGGAACAGCATGAGAGAAAAGGGAATGGGCGCAATAATGGACAGGAAATTTGTTTTGTGCTACAAAATGCAACATTTTTGTTGTATTATTATTAAGAAAACTTGACGCAGTACGGTTAGAACTCGAGTGTATATCTGTGAGGGTAAAATAGGGTCGCCAAGCTGATGTTTCTGGGATTCTGACTAGAGTTTTGCAAAAGTCTTATGTGGGTTTTTTACATCAATGATAGAAAACACTAGGACTGAAAAAAACATGGAATATAAGCAGTGTAAACAATCCCCGCTTTTATTTCTGATGCACAACCGACTCGCACATTCACCGAGAGACACATTTGATTGAGAACAACGGTGTGAATATAAAACTGTGTAAATTATTCAGTGGCAAAAAAGATCTACGCATGCCCTCCTTCCCTTTTGTTTATGATAAACCATTCTAATGCGGGCGTATATCAGTAAAGGAAGCTAACACAATGGAGTAAACACACACTTATTTGGGATTTATTGCGGCTGCGGGCGCAGATATCCGATGATAAGTTTCGCACGGCGGAAAAAACAACTGCTCTAACTATTAGACGAATGCACAGGAGCTCAATATGGCAAGCACACAATCTCTCCGCACATCTATTTCCCCTGTGAGCAGTTTCCAGCAGCTCCCCATACAATCACTGCCAGTTTGCAAACTATCACATTCTCCTGGCTTGTATCATCATAATCATCAAAATGGAATAACAAAAAAAACAACCGCTATAGGGCATTCTCACTTCCTTAAAATAATTGAAAAACAGTGTGGTGCATTTGTCTGTGTTATGACTGCAGCTGGGCCATAACAAAGCATTGCTTTGGTTACATCATTAATGGCATGTTTTCTGAGTCGGCGCGGACTAATTTGAATAACAAGGTGCCTTAGTTAATCTTTTCCTGTTTTTTCGGAAAATAGTGTCTAAACTTTTGTTTGAATGTTTCATGCAGCCAATTAGTGGTGCAGTGGTGGGTTCTGTCATTGTTTTTTTGTTTTTTTTGCCTTTTGCCGGGGAACATTAAATACAGGGAAATGTTCTGTAAAACACCACCAAAGTGAAGAAAAGATGCAGCATGACTCGTGAATGTGTTGCCAATTAGGATGCAAAGGGGACTTTTGCTTTTCATTCAACCTCAGACTTGGTGGGATCGGGAAACAGCAACAGATTCTATAACAAAGTCTCTATTAATAAATACATAAATAAATTGAAGCCTGTTAGTTAGAGCTGTTGATGACATATCTTTTATTGTTAATAATTATCATTTGGAAAGTTACGTCCTTCCTGTTTTTGATGCTGGATAACAGGATAATGTTGTGTCCAATAATTAATGAAAAGGATTCGGGGGTAACACTTTATAATAACCATCAATAATAAATGGTACATTGATAGTTAATTACATTTTTAATCAATTTACTGTCAATGAAATGATAATTAATAATGTTTACCAATTATAAGTAATGCTATAATTAGTTATTTCATCATTAGTTTGTGTAATATGGAATAATTTGTTTAGAAATTATATATTGTATCACAGCTGATAAGAGACGAGAACAATAACATTCTGATTACATTCATAAATTAACAGTTTATTGTTTTATTTTTAAACTTTTAACCTATAGACTATAAACATTCCATAGATAGATGGATCAGGAATATATTATTAACCATTGACCAAGTATGTAACTATCAAAATAATGTTTATAGATGCTTTACAAAGTATTTATTAACCATTTAACAAGATATTATAATCATTAGTTGCAACTTTATAATATCCATCTTAATAATGTTTAGAGATGCTTTACAAACCAATTATTAACCATTAAGAAAGTTACAGATATCTGCTACATCCATCCGTGTTATGTTTATAGATAATCAATTGGTAATCATTAACAAATACTAATAAAGTATATAAAACGTTACAATGCGAGCAACAATAAATTGTCAAAGTAACTATTTATAGCATTACTTATAATTAGTAAACATTGTTAATTATTATTTCATTGTTTAACAGTAAAAATAACTACTAATAAACTTTAATTAATTGTCAATTTACCCTTTATTAATGATGGTTATTAAAAAGTGTAACCAATTTGGGATTTATATCTTTGTATTTATATCCAAGTGTTTTTTTGCTGGCAACATAAGTCACCGTTTTTTGTGTGCAGCAAAACAAACATCTAAAAAGTACCTTTTAAATCTCCAAGATCACGATGGAAATAAGTCATGTCACTTTGGTTGTTTTGATCCTGTCGTGCTTTATTATATGCAGAACATCTCGATTTTATGGTTTCATTTTATTTTTCTGTTATTTTTCTTCATCTTTTTTGACTTGGCTATCCGTGAGGTTCTTCTTTTGTTATTTTGTTGTATATCTGTGTATAACTGAACTGAAGTGTCCTATGTAATCATTGTTTCATGGAGGAATGACAGCACCATACTCACTCTATAAAGTCCACTTTATCTACATTATATCTGACAGAGAGAAGAAAAATAAAAATAACTATTTGAGCTCTGAGACTTGCCATGGAAACAAAAAAAAAGGCACACCACACACACAAAGTGCTTCATTTGGGATGAATCTTGACGAGCCCTTCCCGGATAAAGCAATCAATCGTAAAATGCCCCCACTTCGGTGGCAGCGTGTCGTCCCTGTTGTGGGTGGGCAAATGGGAAACAGAGTGCCCGAGTGGATCAATAGCGATCTCTGCCTCATCATCAAACTGCATGATTGGGGATTTTTTAGCTCTGGGCCGCCGCATGCACCAATCATAGCCTCTTTTATTAGCTGATTTAAAATCGCATTGTGCATCACGATCAGTCTATTTGTGAATGGAGACAAACAACAAGCACAGCTCTGAAGAACATATGCAGACAAGAGGGACATCGTTAATGAAATATTAGCAAAAATTTGACATTTTGTGGGTTTGTAAAATCACAGCTAATGATCGAAAAGGTGGTATAAGTGGCAGATTGTGGTAAAGGAAAACCCGGAGTAATTGTGTTTAGCTGATCCTGCTGCTCCCATTTTTTTTTCTAATTCTAATATCTTTCTTCGCCATCAAGATTGTTTTTTCTTCCCTCCTCTTCAGAGGGGGACTGGAAACTTTTGCCGGGAAAGCTGCCAACTCTCTGGAACAGATCATTCAATCTCCGGCAAACTCTTCTGCATCTCATATAAGCCCCGGCTCTGCGCGTCTGCCCCATCTCTGAAGGCAAGGGACCCTTCTCTATTATTTCCTCATCTGATCTCCCCCGATGCACTCCCGGCGCTCATCGCAGCTCAACCCCTCTTCTGTTAATCCTGCCTTTCATCTGGCGCTGGGGGACCTTTCAGCCTATGGTTCACTTATGATATCAATCAGCTGCTCAGCTACCAACATGGCCTTAAACACACACATTCACACACACACACACACACACACACACACACACACACACACACACAGGTGATCCTGTGAGCTTCCCCTGCTGTTCCCTGATCGTCACAAAGGCAAACAATACCGTCAGAGAGGAACACTATCAGCCTTGACTTTTTAAATGATGGGGATCTGGATGTACTGAAGTACACGGTGACATTACCTGCAGGTCATTTCTATCTGTTAGCAGTAGAAGGAGACAAACTCCAGCTGAGAAGGCCTTTCTGAACGACTCCACAAATTCAGATTATTATAAATAGAGCATCTGCAGGTTGTGTTTCCTGGGTGGCATCACAGACATCGAGCCTCCTGGGATTGTTTATGTTCACAAATAATTCAATATTCACCATATTGAATATTCTTCCGAGATCACTGGCACAACATGGACTTCTATTTTGGGTGGATTTTCACTTCAAATAAAAAGCATTTGTCATTTTTTTCGCTCACTCTTGGGCTTGCAGTGCGTCTCTGGATGGTGTTTTTGTCTTATTATCGCTATTCCTACAAGTACCGCTGGCAAAACAAAGCCTTAGTGTGTGGCCATTTAAAATTCTCTTTTTCCTGCAAGAGCTACAAAACAGTGCAGTTGCGAGCGTTTTAAAGTGTTAGCCCCAACATGGCTATGAAAGCTTGTCCTGTCATGTTTCATCAGGGCATTGTCTAACTGGTAAAGGCTAACAAGGGTGAATGCTGGGAGCGTACAGAGCCATAACCCAACCCTCCCCCCCTTAGCATACTTTTGAACCCCTTCCTACCACAGCCTTCACATGGCATGAATGTCATGCAGATTGTGCATGGAATTGAAAGGTTTATCCCGTAGACATTGGGAAGACAGGCAGTATAAAATATGAGTAGAGAGTGAGTGGTTTTGTGGGAAGCACTAGCAGACAAGTATGTCACAGTCGCAGAGAGGTTCGAGACATGACAGTGGGTAAATTATCATCTTTATTGCAAGTTTAAAACGATTGCCGCACTAATCTTTTTATTGAAAAGTGTTGTTAATACGAACCCACAGATAATTACTTTTTAGCACCTTTTATTTTTATGGATTTATGGTTCATAACTTTACAGTTTTGGTTCTCTTTCAGCATTTTCATTCAGCATGGAGCTTAAAAAAACCTCTGATAAACCCACTGTACACTACCAGGCCAGAACAACACAGCAAACCGATAAAAGTTAGCAGCTAGCTAAAGAACATAGTGGAACATTTAACAGTGAAAGAGACAGATATTTGCCTCAGGAGGGGGTGGAGCCCAAAATGGAGCAAAAAGCTGGTTGATGACTGGGCTTACAATGGTCGTTACCTTGAAACATGACTCCAAGTGAACATCACTCCATGTCTATTAGATGTATAGATGTATTCACAATAGGGAACTGTTAGCTTACACGTTCACTAAAGTTATAACGCCAATGTTGTGTTTATAGCCACCAACAAAAAACAATGAACGCAGGTTTTAAGCCTAGGTCATTTTTTTTTAAACAATCTTACCCTAACTCAATGCTATATATTCAATGACTGTTGCTAAAACCTTACTTGGTCTGGTATGACCAGTAGCTTAAGGTGGCAGTGCCGCCAGCACCATGATACCTAACAATAGCCTAACAATAAAGCTTAATTTTACAGCACTAAAATCAGGATAAATGAAGTAATTTGCAAAAAAAAAAAATGGAAAAAAAAGACCAATGTCACATATCACACCGTTTAGTCATTCATTATCATAGACCAGTATTAACTTAATTTGGATGATAGTAATGTTTGCTAATTTAATAGATAGCAAGAGTTAACTTCTGTTACTCCCACCTTAAATTTATTAAGGAAAGTTGGAAAGACTATTCAGGGGTGACTGTAGCTCAGTGGGTTGAGGAGGTAATCTTTTAACCAGAAGGTTGGTGGTTCGATCATCGGCTTCTTATAACTGCTTGTTGAAGTGTCCTTGCTCGAGACACTGAACCCTGGCCCACTGCTCCTAAATGCTTAGTATGGGTTAAATGCAGAGATTAACTTTCATGTATGCACCTGTATTTAAGTATATGATGATTCTAATACATTTTTCTTAAGTTTGGGGAATAACCTACAACAAAATTTTGAGAACTTAAGTTTTTCTTTCAAGTGTGATTGGCATTGCTTAATGTCAACGATATAAAGCTATGCAGTTTCTGTATGATTGGTGGTGGAATTGGCTGATATGCAATGGGCACCAAATGGGTCAGGGCCAGATCTGTATGGCAGGTAATTTTAACTAACTAACTAACTTTTACTTTATAACTGACATTACTGTATGCTACTATTGCATTACATTTTAGTATATTTTAGCATGTAGGTTTGTAACAAGAGTAAAAACTCGGACACATTTGTTGTTTCCCTTTTTGTTTATTCTGACTAATTAGAATTTGATTTAAAAAACAAGTGATTTTCAGCAATTGTCACCTGTGGCCCCAAGTGGTTGATGTGCTTTGTATTAGATATGATTAAATATCTGTCAAGCTTTGATGACAAATTCAAAAGATAGAAATCACAGTCTTTGAAACCCATCCGCACCATTGACCTAAAACCATTGCTTCAGCACACACAGGATCAAAAACCTTAAAGCATCAAGCTTACAATTATGTACAAAAGGATGCTAATTCCTCTGGACTGCATGCAGATTCGCCATATCCCCCATGTGTAACGCCTGGCACTGCACACAAGCAACCAGGCTCCAAACAGAGGACATTACAGCCGGGCAAAGCTGAGATCTATTTGCTGCCCGGATTTAAGGGAGGACCTAAACAACTACACTTTTGGCACAGACTGAAAACGCAGCCACAGGCCTGTGATAAAAGATTAATTGAATAAAAATGGTGTTTCAGTCAATGGGAGTGTGCACAGCAGCATGTGGGATTATAAGGTTAGAAGAAAGTCACTGAACAAGCCCTGCGCATTGACCAGCCCCTATAGTTAAGGCCAACTTGGACTCGCCTTCAAAGAGTTGGCTTCCATCCTAACAATGCCACTAAGCTGGTTTGTGGTGTGTTTTTAGCTCTTTTCTTCTTTGCCCACACCAGCTCATAACTGACTCCCTTTCTCCTAAGCTGGAAAGTCATATGAAATCACATGAATGCATTTTCAAAGTACCTCCATTAGGAACTTAAAACAACGATTTTGTTTGTCGTTTTTGGGCATGCAATGGTGTTGATTGTAACACTGATGGTATATTTAAAAAAATCCTTTTTTGTTCCAGGCCATTTAAGGAGAAAATGGTTCCTCCGTCTTAACTGCCAAGTATAATCAGTCAGTTTGTCAAATGCACAACAATAACAATATTCAGATTACTGAAAATGTTAAAATATAAAGACTATTTATATATAAATCTAGTTAAAACTTTTAGAAAACAGTAGTTGCTATACATAATAAAAAAAACTGCATTATTTTTAGTGCTTCAAGAGACTAGACTCAACAAAAGTTTTGCAATATGCTAATAATTGTTGGGTGAAACAGTCAGTTAGACTGTTATCAGGTCATTAAATGGCTGTTATCAGTGATTATAAGCCTCATAGATGTGGGTAAGAAGGGGCCTGCTACATCCACTATTAGGTTTTATCATCGATTCACATGGGCGATTGCCAAAAGAAGAAACAAATGAAGATGACAGCGACCTCTAGCGACCGCAGTAAATATAACAAGAGCAAAAGCAGAAGTCAGGTGCTGTGGTATTGACAGCATTGAAGTCCATATAGGGTGGAGGTTGGGGGCAACATTTTCACCCAGGAGACCAGGGTTTGCAACCCGTGTGAAAACAACAATATTATTTCTTTCTGTTCTCAACCGTAAGTTTCACTTTCACTTGTAATTATTTTAAGTCAAAACATGATCTTTTCCCCTAAACTTAACAAAGGGGTTTTGATGCCTAAACCTAAAGAAGTCGTAGTTTTGTTGCCTAAACCTAAACAAGCTGTTTTGTGTTCAAAACGCAATTCAGTTTTATAATGTGTTAGAACTTGTTGCTTAAAAGTTTCACTTCCACTTTTACAAATACAGTAGGTACAGTAGGCCACTACTGACCCACATCTATGAGGCTTATAACGACTGATAATGCACATTAAATGAGCTGATAACAGTGGAATTGGTTGCTGAGCATGCAGGGTATCTACATAGGTTGTGGAAGCTAGAGGGTCAGAGATACCTAAAACTTCAAACTCGACAAACACTCGACATCTCGGTCTGTTTATCTGCTCATCAAAGTATTATGTGGTGATCACATTTCCTTTTTTTTGTAGTATGCATTCTCATTTTCTTCATCAATGTATCCTAACTTTTTCTACCAATGCTTTAAAGCACAAGGTTAATTAGGAAGCTGGGGTAAATTTAGAAGGGAGAGAAAGACATTACTTTTTGAGGGATATCCAGAAAGGTCAGCCATTTTCTTTTGGTCAGTATGTCCTAATGAAGTCAATCTCCCGCTGGTGCAGAAGGGAGTCAGGAATAGTGAGGACTATAATTATCTTGCACCCTCGGGTAAACGCATGAGTTCATTATATCCAAATATCAAGTTCTAATAGGAACATCCTTTTAAGTAATCGGGCTCTATTTCGCCGTCGACTTTTTAGATTCAATCTTTTGGTACAGACAGTCCTAGTTTACGGATTAAAGCCAAGGTAAGGCTGGTACAGCTTGAATATGTGCTTGTTTACATGCATTAATGTGTTTGTTCTTAGCTTTCAGTAGTAATCTGATACCTGGAATAGCCTTTAAATGAGAAACCTGATTTTCTTCATCGTGTCTCAAAGGTTTTTAACCTCTGGCCTTCAGTTATTGGCACCAACTCTACGGTTCCATTTTCCCCAAAAGCATCAATTTATTCCTACGGCTGATAACTTTTTTCAGACAATCCCTCACACATACAGACTATATCTCATCAACTTACAGACATAGCGCATGATTTCAGCCAAGATAATGCGACTGCTGTTCCATTATGTTTTCGCTTTCTCTTTTTATGGCATCGAGTCTGTAGCATCTCGGGGAGGCGTCGCTTTCTGAATTGGTTTCTCTCGCTTTTCTTCAGAGCGGCTGTCAGCATGTATTGACAAAGACAATGTAACACATTTCTATATCCTACGCACTCTTTTGGCAGGTAAGAATGATGCCTGTTAACGTGACTATTTTCAGCCACATGCGCGTCGCGGTAGCGGCGGAACATGTGTTGATTGATATGCTCGAAGTCGACTTCGTACATGTTGTTTTTTTTTCATGTGAAAGCAATGGATGTGACGGTAGTTTTTTCCTCCAACCTCGAGGCAGAAGCAGAAATATGGCTTTACTTATGTGACAAGATATTTTTTTTCTGTGTTCATATTGTAGCCACTGCATATCAAGCGTATTTGCAAACTCCCTGTGTGGCTAATAAATGAGAAAGAGACCGATCTTGGCTACTGCTTCTTCTCTCATCTGAAAATACGCTCTGGCATAAATGTGACATGCTACATTCAGATTCATTTAATCCTGTAATGTATGTGCTTTTTTTCCCTCTGTGACAAACTGCAACCGAGCAGAAAAAGGAATAAAAATCAAAAAACGCCCTTAAAATTTAGAGCAATCTGAAAAGCCCCCCCTCCAGTGTCCCCTCCCAAACTTCCCTGACATACATCCTACATGCTGAGCGTTAAAATGTGCACACCTCTGCACCTTTTGCTCTTAAAAAAAAGAAAAAAACACACAGCTTCAAACACATTTACACTCGCAACACACACACAGACACAAGCCCCAACCCTTTTGATGTGGTGAAACCAAGAGGCAGCTGTTAATTAAAAAAATTTGAAAGGATAATGTTGGTCTGAATGTATCTCTGTTAGACGTACAAAAGGCACCTAATTAAAATTTGAAATGGATCCTAGTGTCCCTCTTTTCACGTCGCACTCTTCCTGCGGAGAAATGAAGGAGATCGAAATTAAAGCAACACAAGCGGGCGCCGCATTTCAAAGCCGATGACTTGAAGTGGTGAGTGGTATCTTCCCTCGCCTGGAGTGCAAGAGTTCAGCGTGCGCTGATCAAGGCGGAGAGGGGTGCTCACAAGGGGCCCGCGCCATGTTGTAAAACAGGTGACTCCTCACATTTTCCCAATAAACTGGCACTATCAGAACACCCTGTCATACTCCTTTCACTCGACAGACAAGTTTGCTGTTCTACGCCTTTTAAGAGCTTCGGCTCCGTAATTGCCAAACAGTTTCGCTGCCTGGAGGAGGGCTTTGACACGTTCCTTTTTCAAACAAAAGCTTATCACTTTAACATTAAGAATTTACTACCGACTGCTTATAAAAGTTTGAAGTCGAGATTTGCTCGCTCAAGTGCAACAATGTTTGGAGTTCATGACTTTCAGATTCTGTAACTTTGAAAATTAAAATCCACCGCTCCATTTGAAGATGTCAAAACATTGTACGCAGACACTTGTGATTACTTTCTTTAAATGTTGCACTAATTGTCTGTTATGTATATTGATTGTGTGGGGTTTTCTTTATTTCTTTTTATGCTTCCACGCCTGGTGACAGCCATGGCCGGAGGCATTGTGTTTTCAGGTTGTTCGTCCGTTTCCTACGTCCGTCCGTTTCCTACGTCCGTCCGTCCATCCCATTCTCTGGCACTAACATTCACTTGGACTCGAGGATAAACTGATTAGAATGCGGTGGTCAAAGGTCACTGTGACCTCACAAAACGTTTTTTGGCCATAACTAAAGAATTCATATGCTTATTCAGGCTGTTCTCATACACCGTTCGTAGCTATACAAAAATGAATGCACTGTAATTTATATTTAAATCCACGTAGGAGATTGGTGTTCGTCTTGTGTGAAACCAGAAGTCAATGTTGTCTTCCGTACTTAATGCCTCTTCCGTCGTTATTTTAAACCAAACCACGATCTTTTCCTAAACCTAACTAAGTAGTTTTGTTGCCTAAGCGAAAGTTTATTTTGAAAAGACTGTATGCATGTAACATGCAGAAATTGACATTGTTGCTGGACATTTGTCTAACGCACAAAACATGGAATCACTTTTTTTCACTATATTATGAAAATATGTTGGTTTATTATGAAAATTGTACACAAATTTCTATATAAAATGATGAAGTGATGACATTTTGGACAGACATGGATGTAAACTGCAACTTGACTGGTTGGCGGAGGAATACAACCGCGAGGCAGCAACTCTAGTTTTTTCTATACTTTTGTATGGTATATGGTTTCTCGCACACATTTGCACTTTTTAAAGACATGTAGTCTGTTTTCATGTATTCAAAGCCCTTGCAAACTCAATATTCATGAATAAATAATGAACAGCTGAAGCCATCATCACTGCTTTCAGTATCATGCAATTAAAAAAAGACACTTTGGGTTGAGTGAATAAATTCTAGGTGACAGTCAGATCTGGATCAGTGGTGTGTGTCGGAGTTCAGATGCTTTTTGTGAATTTGTGAAGAGGCTCGAGTGACATCACCATTACTTTTGCTTTGGAGAAAAAAAAAAAAATGGGTTCACCTAAGACCCCATTATCTTACTACGAAGCTGCTTGTGAAACGTTCAGGGTCTTTAAAAATGGTATATATGGGTATCGTATAAAATGTCCATAGAAAATAACCAATCAAAATGGTAACAATGTAACAATCAAAGCCATAATACTAAAATAAAACCTGCCTATATTTCCCCGTTGTCACACACCGACACAAACCAGCACTCAGCCTCACTGTTCTTCCTCCCTTCCAGCTGCTCCTTTATGTGGCGGTAGATGTTTCGCAGAGCGGAAAGCTGACGCGACTCCTCATATTTACAAATCCGATTCATTGAATCAATATTGAACACTGAGGGTGCTGCTAAGAGCCTCATTTACCATAAACAACTCATTTCCTCCGGATCTGAGAGGCTGGAATTGGCGTTTCGCGCGCCTGAGCTTGTCGCTAGCTTTGCAGTTCAAGCCCATCCAGGCGCCTAAATGTCTTGGCTCTGTCAATGGGCCATTCAGATGTATTTATGTTGCTCTAGCAGGTGTCATTTACTCTGAGCAGATTGTGCTTAGAGAGTGCAGATATTGTGAGATTGCATGGCTGGGTCTCTGTCTGTGGATGCAGATGAGGTGGAGGGCGGGTGTCATGCGGGGGAAACGTGAGATTTGTCTTGCGAAAGAAAAAAAGGAAAGATCGAGAGAGATAGACGACTAGCGTTTATTGTTGATTTAAGCAGCTGCTCGAGATGAACCATGACTGAAATGGAAATGCGCCCACGCAAAAGCATAAAAAAAGGCTATTACATCTTCAGAGGACAGGGAAAAAAGACAAAATATAAAAGACCAAAGGTATCTGGGTGTTACTTATATCCTTTAGATCCTTTAAAATGTTTTCAAAATAGTCAACCTTGCAATAAAAAAAAAGTCAAAGTAGACCTCAGATATAAGAATATCAAAGAAATATGTAGAAGACTGTCAAAAAAAAACTTTCATCGTCTTGCAACAATCAGCTGTAGTAGCCATATAAACCCATCATATCTTATATTCAGTAAAACAAAAGAGATTGTTCAAATTATGTTATAGGCTATCTTTTTTTGTTTGAAAAGATCAATCTATTATTAATTGGCTGCTCTGATTCTTATGTTCCATATCTTATCAATGCATGATGGCACCATTTTACTTGAATTTTCTTATCAGGCTGACTTATTTGAAGGTTTTTCTACCTCTATAAAGTATGAACAATTTCCAATGGTTTATTCAGAGTTTTAACTCGTGTTTTTTTAAAATGTAACTTGATAGTAATACACCTTTTTTAATTTTTTTTTCTTTGAACATATAAACTTCCCATTCACTTTGCTTATTTCTTGTTAAAACTAGCCCACTAGTTTGTATGTTAATACAAATATTTTGCCATTTTGATACAAAGTCTAGCTTATAACCAATTCCATGCAACGGAAATGCATTTTGTAGCAGGTATTGTGCCAGTTGATTACTAGCAGATTTCCCTAAAAAATAACCTGCATTTAATCTCGTGGCACCAGATAAACCTAATCAATGTTGATATCGACATGGGATTAATTCTATAATCAATAAAAAAAGTCAAAGTAGACCTTAGATATAAGGATATCAAAGAAATACGCTGGAGACTGTCAAAAAATCCTTTCACCGTCAGCTGTAGCACCCATATAAACCCATCATACTTCATATTCAGTAAAACGATTGTTCAGATTATGTTATGGGCTGTCTTTTTGGTTTCAAAAGGTGAATCCATTATTAATCGGCTGCTTTAATTCCTATGTTACATATATTATCAATGGATTGATGGTGCCATTTAACTTTGTTAAATGTATCTGCTTTATGAATTCTTATCAGGGCTGACTTATTTGAAGGTTTTCCACCTCTATAAAGTATGAACCATTTGCAATGGTTTATTCAGAGATTTAACAGGACCTTGAGTGTTAGTTTTATAAAAGAAAGAGTAACTTGGTAGTACTACACCTTTTCTTTCTTGTCTATAATATCAACTTCACATTCACCTTGCTTGTTTCTTGTTAAAACGAGGCCACTTGTTGTAGGTTAATAAAACTATTTTTCCATTTTCATACAAAGTTCATCTTATAACCAATTCCATGCAATGGAGATGCATTTTGTGGCAGGTATTGTGCCAGTCAGTGTGTTTATTGCTAGTAGATTTCCCCTCAAAAATAACCTGCGTTCAATCTCGAGGCACCAGATAAACCTAATCAACGTTCAAATAGACGCGAGGTTAAATGTTGTAAATCCTGCACTCTACTTCGTCAGACCACCCATTCAAAAAACAAACCAAAGATCCTTGGGAACCAACTTGTGTTAGCTCCAGGTCACACTCCCAGTAATTACTGGGGACCCATAACTCAATACTGCAGCCTTAAAGCAGGAGGAGGTGTATAGAAACTTCAGATTACAGACGTATTGATTTCTCCCGAGGACGCCGGGGTCTGTCCACATGGAGCTGTGGGGTTGGCGTTGCCATAGCTACAGTACCGTTTGCAAGAGATGTCTTCAATTGCTTGATTAGTCGTTGAAAGGGCAGTGATAGCGGCATGATGTAGCGTTATGAACACATGACTTGCCTGCCAGGAACACCAGCGATATTCAAAGTCGGGCTATATCAGTACTAATCTCCGATTTGAGGGCCGTTGGCAGGCTACCAATTTACTTGCCATGTATGTTTGTCAGGTCTGTCACTTCATGCATGTATGAATGTTCAGTGAACCCATTTTCTGCAAGATTGTGGAATTATGAGTGTGTGTGTGTGTGTGTGTGTTTAAAGTAGGACCGTGTGGATGCTGCACTGTGTGCCAGGGAATGGATATCTATTGCTATGTTCACCCATCACTGGCTGGCCTTGTTTGTTCTACAATTACAGTATTGTTCAAATATAAGACACCAAACAGTTATAGCATTGGGTATTTGAATTAAATTACATACAGTAAGGTAAAGCCACCCATGTATAGATATAGAAAATTCCTGACTTTGGTGCTTTCCATTGGTAACATCAAAACGTAAGTAAGAATTTTGCAGCACCTTAGTGATCCCACGTCAGATTCACAAAGTAAATTTTATCCACTCAAACAGTTTTGGAAGAAGTATTGACATATCTGACTAACTAAAAGTACTAACACTATAAAAATACTCCATTAGACATAAATATATTTCAATCAAAGTAAAACAGGATACTACCAGCAAAATGTACTAAAAAAAAAGTTATTATGCAAAGTGGCCCCTTTCACAGTGTTACTTATCATATATATTATTTAAATATCATTACTGATGCAGCAGCATTTTAATATAGTCAATGTTGAGTCTTTTAACTTTTCTACATACTTTTGGGTGGTTTTATCTGCATCATAATTTAGAACTTGATCGGACATTTTTGCATGAAACTCTTAATCTGAAGAATAACTTAAGGCTGTCAAATAAATGTAGTATGTTTCCTTCTTAAATGTGGTGGAGTAGCAGTCTAAATAAGCCTAAAAAGTACCTCAAAATGCAGAGATGCAGGACTCAGGCACAGGTTCAGGCAACAAAAGTTCTTAATGTCAGTGAACGACTGTGGTGTTGGTTAAATGTTAACACATTGTGTCTTGTGCTTCAAGTCACAACAGATTTTTTCCTTTATTAAACCAAGACCATGATCTCCCCCTATAAACTTAGCCCAGTGCTGAGAATGCCTAAACATAACCATAGTTAGAATTATTATGGCTGTATGCCTCCGCCAACCAGTCAAGTTGCAGTTTACATCCATTTCTGTCCAAAATGTCATCACTACATCATTTTATCCTGTTAGACATTTGCGTAAAATTGTCATAATTAGTATATGAATTCTTGAGTAATGGCCAAAAACTTGTTTTTTGAGGTAACAGTGACCTCTGACCACCAAAATCAATCAGTTCGTTCTTGTGTCCAAGTGGCTGTTTGTGCCAAATTTGAAGAAATTCCCTCAAGATGTTCCTGAGGAATGCGTTCACAAGAATGGGACGGACGTGAGGTCACAGTGACCTCCGACAACCAAAATCGGATCAGTCCATCCTCGAGTCCAAGTGGACATTTGTGCCAAATTTGAAGAAATTCCCTCCGGGCGTTCCTGAGATACCGCGTTGACCAGAATGAGACGGATGGACTGACGAACAATCCAAAAAACAGAACCATAAAAAAGTTAAATAAAGTTGCTACAAGTGAATCGCAATATCTGATATTTCAGCAGACAACAAATGAAGAATCTTCCCAGAGATTATTTTACGGTTGTGTTTAGTGTTTGCAACAGGCCAGGCATTTCACACACACAGTTGAAAATGTGTGTAGTCAAAGACAAAGCTACAATATAGTGGTTGCTGATCATGCAGGTTCTACTGCATTACATTAGCAGCAGCAGCAGCATGTGTGGATATTCCTGCATCCCCTTCCATCCTCATAAATAACCTTCTGCTGTAGCTCCTCTATACATCCCAGCATGTTGAGAACAATAACAACGAGTCAGGCGAGGGTGGGGGGAGGTGGAGAATTGGGGAGGGCTCCATTCAGCTGAATGAATGCAATCCCTACTGAGCTTTTGGGGCTGTGGAGACACACAGCAAACCTGAAGAGGCTGTAGCTCTACTGTAAATCATATTGCCTCCCGGTGCTCTCTGCCTCCCTCCATTGTGTCGGCTCTGTTCGCTCTGCTACCCATGTGTCAGAACGGCTCACGTCCGCAGAACATGCAACATCTCTCCCCTGGCTGCTGCCTCTTTCTGTGAGCTTCACGCGGTTGTCTGTTTCGCTTCCTCTAACGCTCCCGAATCGCCTTCTCTCACTTTGTCTTTAGCCATCACTCTCTCTCTTTCCGTCCGTCTCTCTCTCCACCTCCACCTCCGAGTGATTTTATGCCTGCCGAATATGCAGGGGCAGAGTGACACGCTATTGTAATAATGTCTCATCGCAGCTGCACTGTCTGTCCAGACTTGAAAATGAGTCCAAAGAGCAGTCAACAGAAGAGAATAAAAACCCGGGATGGATTGTTCTGTCATGGGAGCTGGTGGTGTCATCTTCTTTTTTAGCTTTAGATACATTTCTTCCTTGCAATGTGACAATTTCACTTAGCAAACAGTAATCTATTTTGTTGTTTTTTTAGTCCAACCAAATGACACAAAAACAAAATATATATTTTTTTATCACGCAGGACATTGCATTGGCACTTTCATAGTCCCCCAAAGTTTTTCTACATCTCTGCATTCTCCCTGGAGATGACAATGTGTTCCACACTGTCCTCTTTTGGATGATTAGAAAACTGCATGCTCTGAGCTGAGTCCCACAGTGTTTGAAAAGGAGGAGAGGAAAAAGAAAGAGTGACGGATGGAGCGATGGAAAGACAAACGGCACAAACGTTTCTTCCTCTCTACACGCGTTCCCGAGAATGTGTGCGCACAGATAAACCGCATTGCAATGTCAGCATGTTTATTTGACTTTGACTATCAACATCAAATCAATTTTTCAGAATGCACTTTTCTCTCTCACTTGCACACACACGCAGGATATAAAAAGAATTGTTTGTGTACAGTCAGCACTAAACAGATGGGTTTTTGTAGCCTGGATTTCAACACTGTGACTGTCTCTGCTTCTGTAACTATAACAGACTGTTCCACAATATTGATGCTCTGCTGTCGTCCCCTCATCCTGTCTGTGTGTGTTTGTGTTGAGATGACTGTAATCTTGGATGTTGAATGCATGTGGTAATCAGTGTCAGTCGTGATCATAGCGGTGGCTTCCTATCAGGGTGAAGGCTCTACCTTTGCATCAAAGTCGCGAGCACTCTCGCCTTGGCAGCGTGATAAACGGCTCTGCTGGGAATAAAAAAGTCACATCCAAGTCTTTAACAATTTCACCAGGAAAAGGAACAGCACTGTGCCCTTTTGCGACGCGCATGCTTTACAGTATTCAAAACACAGATGCACTTATTGATCTCATTTTGTTATGTTAAGGGCAGCGCTGAAAAAGCAAATGAATATGTTTATTCAAGAGCTGTGATTGAATACAAAGTTGATTGAATTGAATATTTCCATTTCATGTTACTTTATACTTCAGTTTCACTACATTTCATATACTTTTTACACTACATTTATTCGACAGTTATAGTAATTTACAAATTAAAGGAACTATATAACATTTATATTAGCAGAAATGTAATATAATATTCGTAACTATGTTGTCATTAGTGTATAATCACCTGAAACTAAGAATTTTGTTTTCGTTACCTTAGAATGATCCCTTCATATCTACATAGGGAGCAGGTCCTCTTCACGGAGTCCGCCATTTTGCCAGGTTTCTACAGTAGCCCAGAACGGACAAACCAAACACTGGCTCTAGAGAGAGCCTTTCGCGTTTTTCCGTTACTTGAAGGCCACCGTAGTTCTCCGACACGCTTGTGAAACTGCGGTAACGTGAGTGCAAAACCGTGATACCGCCAGCTGCCGTCTGACTTCCGTTGCTCCTTCCACAGTCTTGGAAAAGGAGGAGTGAGCGGAGGTGTACTCAGTTGGTTGCAATCTGCAACCACACCATTAGAAATCCTACACACTGTACCTTTAAAGTTTTACACACAAACTTATGACGACTTTTAAAGTCTGATGCATTATAAAAGATTTAACTACCTGACGGTATATAAAATTCAAGCTTGGACGATTATCAGAAAATTAATCGCCATCTGTTCTGATAACTGATTAATGGTTTTAGTTGTTTTTCATGCAGAGATACAAAACACTGCAGGTTCTAAAATCTTAGAATTAGCAGCATTTCCTTCCCCTAAATTGCAGTACACTGAATGATTTTGAGCTTCATACCTTTGGTTGTACAAAATAAGTAATTTGAAGATGTCACGTTTTCATTTTGATTGGAATTTCTCATTATTTACTGAAGTTTTCACAAATCAACCAATTAATGGATTAATCAAGAAAAATAATCAGCAGATTAATCCATAATGATAATGATCATTCCATCAATCCAGCCCCACATGAAATCATTAAAATTAGCGCTACTTTGAACAAGTACAATGCTGCTTAAACATGAATGTATAAGTAATAATAATCTAATGATACAATAGAATAGTCACAGGGGCCATTTCTCTGCATTGAGTACTTTTAAGTATATTAACTGATAATACTTCCATACTTCTTCTTACTTAAAGATCATCTTACTATTTCACACATTCTAAAAATATTTTAAACCTCACAACCCCGTTTGAACTGCTGGCTTAACATTAGCTTAGTGAGGCTTCAACAGAGGTAACGTTAAGCGTAGGCGAGTATGGGCACATGCATGCGTTTAACACAGTAACCTGTACGTGCTTGTCCATTTCAAACATCATCCCGATCATGATTGTGATCCTGATTCCGTTATATAACAGCAATTCTGGCTACAATATCGGCTGAGAATTTCAGAGATGGGAGAGAAAATGATGCTAATAGTTTAGCTTTCTGCTTAACGTAGCCCCGTAATTGTAGCCATGTTCTAGCTACAGCCGGCTACAGTTAGCAGAAGGCTAAACTGTCAGCAACATATTCTCTCCATCTCTGAAACGCTTCGCCGATATTGTCAGACTCACTTTTTGAAGTCTGTCTTCCTTTTTTTGGTTACTTTGCAGTGTAGGCAGGTGTTACCGATGCTGGAATAGCAATTTTTCCTGCAGGATGTTCCGCCATTGAATCAGGTTTTCCCCATCTGGAGGAACATGCAGGTGCATCTGTATTTGTAGAAAAGCCCATAGGAGCACCCTCGCTCTGAAATGACCTGTGATTGGACACCGTCACGGTCTAGATTTTCTAAAGCCTTAAAACAGAGCCATGAAGAGGTGCAGAAGTCTAGTTCTCTTTCAGACCGCTTGAATTATGCTGAAAGGTTATTATGGCATTTTTGCCCAATGACGCCAAAAACAAACTGCCTACCCCAGCTTTGAGCAACAGATCTGGATATACTCCACCACTGGTTAAGGGCATTCTTACATCTGAGACATAATTAATATCATCACATAACAGTTTAACAGGGTGAAACTAATCAGCATCTAAAACATCTGTTGTGGAAAAAGCTGTACCTACAGTAAGGGTGAAACCAATAAGCCCAAATAAACAAACCCGTGTGCAATATTTATATTGCCCAGCATGCTCCATGTCCATGTGCCCCTGGCTGGTAATAACCTTTAGCTAATTACTATTTCTCCTGCATCTTAATATCAGTTCATAAAGCGATGCGGTGCTAATTAGGGAAAGAGAGTGAGATGATATCCAATTAGGGGCCCGTCTCTCGACTCAAAACAAGCGAGCCGACCCAATTCATCTTCACCTTGCATGCCCCGCAGCTACATGGTCGGAGGGCGAGCTTCTTTGAAAGGATAGCCAGTGTTCCCTGATGGTTTTACACTATTAGCCAGTCAAAACATGCCAGCCGAAACAAAGTCATGGTAATGATGAGGACAAAACCCGGGGATCAGCTGGCATCGTTGCCAACGTGGGCAGAGGTCTTTCTTTTTTAATGCGGGAAATCTGGCAAAAGGCCCTCGCCAGGCGAAGCAGAGGAGCTTTTCAATGGAAACTTTGGATTTGCAAAAAAGTCAATTTGAAGGAAAAAAAAAAACTTTCACCAACCTCTACATTTTACAGATTCATCTGGAACTCACCCAGCATTCAAAAAGACCTTTCAATTCAAAAGCCCCACAGCGCTGACCCATCAGTTTTCTATGCTCTTTGAGCATCCGAATACCAAATTAATTACTTAAAATAAGAAGTCCACTTAATGAAAAACACTGAATCAAGGTGCTACATTTATAGAGAGAGAAGAAAAATGGCACCCACACACTGTCTTTGTGTCTACAGATTCACCCAAGGAGCTGAAAGGAAAAATATTCATCAGGTTCTTCTGCAATACCCTGCAAGTCACGCAAGAATGGCCTACCCTGCTGGTCATTTCCTGTTTTAGCAGAGACTGGTGGGCGCAAAACAGCCTCTTTCCCAGACTAGAATCAGATTAGTGTCATGGGGCCAGCTGCCGTGAATGGGAGTCGTGTCGGTGGGTGTCGGCGAGGGGTCCGCCTGTCACCGCCCCGTGTCATTTCGCCGTGATGGCCTCGTCCCCGTAGACATCAGGGAGTAGCCGATGTAATCTGCAGTCATTCAGCGGTGACCTGGAGAAATGGAAACTTACGCCGGCGGTGAGAGGGAGGGCTGAGACGGAGAGAGAGAGTGAGCGATCTGGTCAGCCCATGTATTTATCTACCTGACACTCTTAACTCCGCAGGACCCGCGGAAAACCATCCCTCCTCCGCCATATTCAGACAGAATCCTAATGCAAGAAGCAAGCGGCGGCGGCAGCAGCAGCAGCGGTAAAGATGTGAGATTGAAGAGCACTTGGCTAATTGACTAAAATGATACATTAAGACATATGCTTACCTAATTGCAGGAATCGCTCCAGCATTCTCTTAAATCACAGCATAAACACTTGAGGTTCGGGTAAATAGTCAAACTGGCTTGGTCTGCTCCTGATCCGACTGATAATGAACTCATTTGAATATATTTCTACCCTAGTAATTACAATCTAATCGGAACTGATGGATCATTTGGGCCCAACCTGCATGAAACATTCATTATTACAAGTCCCAACACATGGTCGGAGTATTTTCCACATCAAACACCGGCGTTTAGAACTAGGAACAGACTAATGAGGTGGACACACTATACAAATGCATGAAAGGAGCTATTGCAATGTGTACTTTGAGCGTGTCTATCTCTGCATTCCAAATAACCTGCATATTGTATGGGATTATATGCACGCAGAAAAATCACAAGTCAAGGACACATGAGAAAAATATATGCATGTATTTAATATGTAAACTCGAAACAGGTGTATGAAAACACACACAGCATGGCTTCAAAGGCTGGATGGCCACTCCGCTTTGCCCTTCCAAACAACATATGGTGAAAAAAACAACAAAAAAAACAACATTATCTATTGACATATTAATGTATTCAACTGCATTTTATTATTAGAACAAACATTAACATAATTCTCCACTTGGCGGCTGTCCAGCCATCTCCAGTATCGAGACTGATGGCAGCTTGGCTTGGCTTTCTCCACGTCCCTGACCTGCATTCTCAATGGCCTCCTAAAAAAAAAAAAAAAAAAAAGGGCTCGGGGCCTCTAAGCGGCAGAGGGGATTAGCCATGCAAGCACTTCCTCCATTTTGGAGATTTTGTTATTGAGTTGCACTTTGCCAATGCTAATTGCCTGAGCCCACGCAGGGTCAGAGTGGGCCACCTCCCCGTTGGGATGGATCTCTCCACTTCATCTGGACATTATATTACCTCCGGCCATGATTTGCGTCAGCAGGCTTGAGTTTAATTCCCCTTAATCACATTCAGGCACCCCGGCAGAATCAATAAAGACAACAGCCTTTGTCCAACATTCCATTAAGGAGATAGAAGCCTCAGCATGCTGCGCCGGCAAACTTTGTTGTTCGGCTACAGACATGATATGAAAAACCAAGATGTGTAAAAAAGACCCAGGCTGTTTTCATACACCGTTTGTAGCTATTGCTATGAAAAGTTACACACTGCAATTCTTATATATCCCACAAAATAAATTTCTATGCAATCCATGTAATTGTGAACCTGGAAATATAAAGAGCGACAAGTGCAGCGTATATGGACGAGGTTGGGGTGGATGAGTATAGGTCAAAAAAATCAACTGACTTTCGGCCAGGGGAACAGTGTTAATGTTGGCTGATTTATTTGTCATGTAACTACCGTACTTAAGTTGCGCCACTTCGTGGGTTATTTTAATCCAAACTATGATCTTTTCCTAAACCTAAGTAGTTTTTGTCATGTAACTTCTGTACTGAAGTTACACCACTTCCAGTGTTATTTTAAGCCAAACCATGATCTTTTCTTAAACCTCACCAAGTAGTTTTTGTCACATAACTTCCCTACTTCAGTTGCACCATTTCTGGAGTTATTTTAACCCAAACTACAGTCTTTCCCTAAACCTAACTAAGTTGTTTTTGTTGCATAACTTCCGTACTTAAGTTACCGCCACTTCCGGTGTTATTTTAACCCAAACCACGGTCTTTTTCTAAACCTAACTAAAGTTAACCAAGTAGTCTTGTTGCCTAAACCTAACCAGGTTGTTTCCTGTGAAAATGGAAGTTAATTTTTTTAAATACTGGAGCAGAAATTTACACATTCGTCACATGATGCTGGACTTTTATAAAAAATCACCAGAAAAATGACGAACAACTTTATGTAAGATATCATATGAACTGCTATATGAGAATACGTTAAAAGATCGAAACAGTGATATGAAAACTGTAGAGCATTTTGCTGACTTACTAATCAGAGCTGCAAGTATATCGTAACACACGGCTGTGTTTGCTTTGTATTTCTTCAGTCAGGGTGATGCGTCCCCTTGGGTTGACAGAAAACAGGTTTTGATGGCGAACAAACAATAAAGAAGGTTTAAGGACATGCTGAAACGCCTCGTTTTCTAATAAATAAGCCCTGTGAGGAAAACCCAAAATGCTTGTTTACAATATAATATGACATGTAAACGCATTGGCGTAAAAGCATTGGTCAAACTACCCTTTTCCGAGAGGTAGCAGGTGACAGAGACATTTACAGGTCAAGTCTTGGTAACACATGCTTTAAAACACGTGTGTGTACATTACAGACGTGAACAGATTTGTTTACTATAGGTATGACTTTTATGCAACATGTCACATATGTTCATATTAGCCTTTTATATGCTCCACATCTGATGTGATTTATTGGCCTGATATTAAATGAGAGCAACACAAACCAAGCTGGGGTAAGATGGGTCTTCAACCATATATATGCATGTGTGTGCTGTGTGATTAATCAGTCTGTTCTGCAAGTGTAACCTTGGTATATAATCTTCAACTTCCATCAATAAATAAATGTGAAATGCAATAACTATTCCCTTACAAGCATCAGACCCATCACTTTGTATAAAGGTGATCTGAATTTCCCCCAAAAAGTAAAGCCATTTTAAGGAGCAAAACAAAAAAAGGAAAATGGATATCTAAATTATAGCTAATTAAACAGCAGAGTTCCAGCAGAAATGTCTGCTGAGGAAATAACACATAACTTTGAAAAAAATAGTTTAATGATCCCGTTATGTCTTTTGCCATTTTTGGCTGTAGAAAAAGGCATTTTAGCTTTTCATGGTTGAAAAGGACACAGATTGCTTGCGCATGGCACTCCTGAATCAGTGAGCCATTTAAAGACACTTAATATCACTTAATGTTTAATGTCACATTTACGTGTCTTTGAAAAAGAGGGCACTTTTAAAAAATTTTTTAAAAAAAAGCTGGGGTAGGCAGTTTATTTTTGGCATCCTTGGGCAAAAAATACATTATAGCCTTCCAGCATATTGTAATTCAAGTGGTACCCTAGAAATCCTTTATACAGTAACCTGTACATTCATTTCAAACATCATCCTTCATACAGTATGTTGGTAATAGCTTAGCCTTCTGCTAATCCTAGCCATGAACCTTTGGCTACAGTTAGCAGGAGCTGAACTATTAGCAACATTTTCTCTCCATCTCTTAAACGCTTTGCAGAATATTGTCAGATTCTCTTTTTGATAAGTCCGTCTTCCTTTTTTTTGGGTTGCTTTGCAGAGTAGGCAGCTGTTGCCAATGCAGGGGGAGCAACTTTTCCTGCAGGATATTCCGCCTTTGAATCAGGCTTTTTACCAACTTAAGGGACGTGTACATGCATCTGTAGAACAGCCAATGGGAATGCCCTCTCTCTCTCTGAAATGACCTGTGATTGGCCAAAGTCTCCTGTATTGGGCTAGATTTAATAAAGCCTAAAAAAAAATAGACCACTTGATTTACAATAAGCTGAAAGGTCATTATGGAATTTTTATGGAAGTCATCAGAGCTGTTAGAGTGAATCAAAACAATAAAGTTGCGGGTCATAATATCGTGTGTGTGTGTAAGAATGTGTTCCTATGTGAGCACGGGTGCCATCCGAGAGACAGTATTGTCTTGTATTGATTCCCAGCGGTTCACCAGCGTGGCCAACCAAGGACTGGAGCACACCGCATTTTAATCTGTCAAGATGTCACCGGCTCAGGACAACGGGGGGAAAAAAGCGAGGGGAGGGGGTAAAGTTTGGATGGAAAGAGAGAGATGACACCCAACAGTCGACACACACACACACACACACACACCTGCACATAAACACACATAAAGCCTGCCAGTCAGTCAATCAGTCAATGTCCACTTGAGGGACTCGACTTCTGCCCCTTTATGTCCCCACAGACATCTCAACACAGCTCACTGGGTTGTACAACAGTCCTGCTGGCAGTACTTCATACTCATACAGTACGACTATGACCTCATTGATGGTGACTGGTGAGGTTAAGGCCCATGTGGAGATCAAGTACATCGACCCCTTAACAAGTAATATCGCTCTGCTGCAGAACATTTGCATTTTCCTTTTTTATTTCACGGTAATGGTTTCTGAGCGTGCATCCTGGATCTACTGTAACTTTCAAATTAAACTTGCCTGTTCCTGTTTTGTCAGTGTCGATGTTGCCAGCTGTTTTTTTTTTCTTCGTAGTAACAGCTGACTCCCAAGACAGCTGCGGTGATGCTGCGGAATAAGCTCCTGAACAGCTTTCATAGGCAAACATGCTGAAAGGTAAAGATGTTAAAAAATTACAACATTGCTCTTAGGGCTGTGTAAGTTGAAACTTTGCGCACCGCCGAGTGTTTACACAACACATAATAAAGTTTTCTCCGAGGAATAGTCGAGATGGTATTCCTGGGAGATAGCGTTGTTCACTTCAAATGAATTGGAACGAGGAAAGGTGGCTGTTAACAAAAACAACTCGCTTTTCTGCAGAACTGGATTGATGCAGATATTTCTGTTAAAGCGTTTCGCTTATACTTATTCAACAGTGTTTTGGGTATACATTTAAATGAAGGGGTCAAAACTCCGGCAATGCTTGCAGTGTAAATAACAACTTCATAGTCAGACCCACGCATTTCACCTTGTGACCTTCATCACGGTCGTCACTAAGCACACTACAAAGAACATCCAAATATGATACGTATGAAGCAAAATGTTTTTTAAAATGGTTAAAATATCAAAAGACCCGATCATATACAAACGCATGCTTGTCAGCCAAAATGAAATCAGTTTTGAGATACTTTTTATTTTACTCCATGTCATTTCAGAGGCACTTTTTTTTTAATTGTCTAGTTAATTGTCATATTAGGAGTTTCAATACAAAATGATGATCCTACACTTAATAGTAGTAGTATAAAGAACAATTTCATGGTGGGCAACCTCCAGGTCTGAAAAGTGAAGCCAATGCGGAAGTGCCTTAAACTTGCATTCTTTCTAACAGCCAGCAGGGGGCGACTCCTCTGGTTGCAAAAAGAAGTCTGATTGTATAGAAGTCTATGAGAAAATGAGCCTACTTCTCACTTGATTTATTACCTCAGTTAACATTGTAAGCATGAGTTTATGGTCTCAATCGCTAGTTTCAAGTCTTCATCAATACAGCATGATGTTCATTTAGTGAATTATGGTCCCATTTAGAGTCAAATAGACCATAAAGCAGGGTATGCTTTAGGGCGTGGCTACCTTGTGATTGACAGGTCGCTACCACAGCATTGTTCGCATTCTCATCTTAAAACTTGAATTATTATTTTTTAGTTCATGGAAGTTAATTGTAACATTTTGATCCCCTAGTAATGCCATATTAAGCTTTTGGTTGTACTTAGCTCCACCCTCTTGTGTCACTTCTGGTTGCAAAAGAACAAAGATGGCGAAGGCCAAAATGCCTAACTTGAGGCTTCAAAACAGCAGTCCACAAACCCAATGGATAACTACGTCCACCTCTTATATACAGTCTAAGGGTGCGACCAACTTGTTGAGCATTCACCTCCACTGGCTACTGTGAAATGCTTACATATTACAACATTAAAACATATAACATGTATGTGCAGAATTTGTAAATGTTCACCTTCCCCGTGGTAATATATAAAAAATAAAAAGACACTGTGGCAGACAGAGATGCACGCTGTTACCTTGGAACCAACTCATTTGCATGCATATTATTAGTTATTGTTCTGCATGTTCCCTCTGTTGGTGTGATCTAACCATGTTCAGCAATTCAACACACTGTACTGTATGTCCAAGGAACTGAAGAAATCCATGCTTCGGTACCTGAACAACAAATGCAAAAAACTCATGTGCTAATCAAATAATTCATATTGTTTTGCTTTAATTTATTATCGGCTTTATTTCTTCTTCTTTTCACATTCTAATAAGGTATCGAGTAAGCCAAGCTCAGGTATGCAGCCTCATTATGAGAAAAATTATACAACATTGTACACTAACTTTTTGCCTCTGCATTATTCCAAATGAAGGAGCAACTCTGTGCTACTAATTAAGAGCCAACCTTTTGGTTTCCTCTGGCTCTTTCACTTTTACCTGAGTTATCTCGTTGTACTCCTGCGCAAGCAGAAAGTTAGTGCCGCCTGGAGAGAGAAACACTTAGATCCAACACGAGCCCCCATGCCGTGATAAATATATTACTTTTGAGGAGCAGTCAGCTTAATGGCTCGCTAAGACATTAAATATAAAGCAAATATTGACAGTGTGGGAATATGTGTTTGTGGGTGTGGTTGGGAGGTGGTTTCTAAAGGAAGGAGGAGGTTTCAGCAGCGGGGTGGGGGGGGGAGATTTGTGTGTGCGCGTGTATGTGTGTGTGTCTACTTTGTTGGAGGCTCATCTATAATGTACAAAGACGATTAAGTTTGAGCAGCGGCTGGGGCAGATAGACAGTCAGTTGAGTGGTGAGGTGCAGATAAGAATGAATGCAAATATACAGCAAGAGTGACAGATTAACCTTGGACAAGGTTGAGCATTAATGCTGTGAACAGGCAGGGAGCACTGTGGTGCCTGCTGAGGTAAAACACACACATACATGCAAGCATGAACAAAGACAAAGGCGCTTTTTTTTACACCATTAAACAGTTTAAAGACGAGGGTGTGGGCATGCATACAATACACTCTCACTTGTGTTCCCGCGTTTGCGTCCTGCATTTTAGCAGTGTACACGATTGATAATTGATTATTCATCAGTCATGATGCTCAATGTTCGAGTCATGAACATAGTTTTAATAGACAATTTAAAGCTGCACTAAGCAAAAAAATCACAACATCCAATGAATTCTTTTTTAAACCTCCAGAAGGAAGAGACGATCAATTCTTCAAGCCACATTGATTACCGCTACGTTCCCCCTTTTGTGTGCCATCTAAGTTCTGTTTGCGCTCTCACACTGTGTTGGATTTCTTGCTCCAGTGCGTTGTGAATGTGGCTGCAAAAACATTCTTGAAGTTAAGAGTGAGGACATCAAGAGAACATTTTTACTGAATGGAATTTCTAATAATGATCACTGATTGTTTATTATGATTAAAGTTATAATTCTTACGATTTTCAAGAACTCAAACAATATTTATGGTTGACATATTGTCTGTAATAGGCATTAAATGTTCTTACGTTCAGTGATCCTCACTATATAGTAGTTTTTTAATTGGTAGTGGCGGAGTCCGCCATTCCTACGTTGGATACCGATTGCCTACTGAATCATGAGGAAACAATACATGGATGTAATTCTGCCCAAATTTATCTCATTCTATCATTGTCTTGTTTACTGTCCACTTTCTTTACATCATGTCAGAGGTATTAAGTTACTGCAAAATGCAAAGCAAACATCAAAAAAAGTGTTTCAGTAGCGAAACTCTTAACACTTGGTTTAAGTTTGTTTGGTTGCGCTCTAAACAGATACAATTTACTTTTCTGTGATTATATATTATATATATATATATATATATATATATATTTTCTGTGATTATATATATTTTCTGTGATTATATATATATATTATATATATATATATATATATATATTATATATATATTTCTGAGCAACGTATCCTCATATAACAATTCGTATGATATCTTACAAAGTCATTCCTCACTTTTCTTGCATTTTCCTTCGAATGTCCAGCAACACTTGTCAATTACCGCTCATTACATGCGTACAGTCTTTTCAAAATAAACTTCCGTCTTCACAGGAATCAATTTGGTTAGGTTAGGGCAACAAAAATACATAAGTTTAAGTTTGTAAAAAAGATCATGGTTTGGGTTAGAATAACTTCGGAAGTGGCGTTACTTAAGGGCGGAAGTTACGTAACAAATAAGTCAAAGTTTGGTTTAAAATGATTATGGAAGTGGAATAACATAAGTACAGAAGTTACATGCCAAATAAATCAACGCTGACTTCTGGTTTCACACGAGGTATGAACACCGGTCTCCTGGGAAAGTCTGGTGTTTTTTTTAAACCCACCCATTTAACCCAACCTCCTCCATACACTGTTTGTTGCTCTTTATATTTCCTGGATTCCTTGATTTCGTGGGATATATAAATAACAGTGCAGTATTAAACCATACTTGCTGTTACTGCAGTAACCACGGATGTAGCCAAATCAACCATTACTTAAATCTTAAGGATTACAACATTAAAAATAATCAATTTAAATAATTATGTAAATTTGTACATCCCTTGGGCCTCATTTGAGAAAACTCTGTCTGAAATCTTAACTCAGTTTAGGATGACATGTAGGATGGTATTTGGTATTGCTAAAACATATAACAGATAAGAATTTAGCTATTACAGAAGTAATTTAGGGATTTCCCAAGTTAGGAATCCTAAATTAGGATGGCATAGACCCACAAATGGCAGTAGTATTGCTGTTGGTCTGTATGGCACTGACAATGAAGACGGGGAACAACATGAACACCAAAATATAATGATTGAAAGGCTACTCAAACCGTATGACAGTCAAAATTTCCCAGATCATGTATTAATGGGTATAAATCAATTGCAAAGACATGTAATTAATACATTAATTGATAACAAAGGTGGAATTTTCTCTCCAGCGCCGACACGATTAGTGCCTCCAAACTCCTCGTAGCAAAAATTCCTCTTTTTTTGTCTATGATAACAAGTTAGCGACAAGTGAGAACCTTTGATATCATGGCTTGTAGCCTATCAAATCAAAGATAGAGGCAGTCTCATGTTACATTCTGAGCACAGAAACAGTCATGAAAGGGCCGAGTGCCGATTGAAGAATCTAATTCGCAGTTGTAGTTAGGATTTCTTGAGTTGAGATAAGGAGGTCTGAGATGGGATAAGACACCGCTATGAGCTTAGGAATTGCTTCTGAAATAGGAAGATAGGATTTTTTCCTTTCTTTGAAAGTTAAAGTGAGGGTAGAACAAGCAGTTAGGATAGTTTTCTGGTGCATATGCAACAGGAATTAAAACGGACAAGGACCGAGTTACACAATAGCAAACTGTAATACATGTGCACATAACAGACAGAGCATACATTTACATACTGCCCATTAAACCCTGCTGTCATTTTTTACCAACATAGATCAGGCTGTTACACAACCAATCACTGCATTAAAGGCCAGCACGCTTAACATGGACCACGGTACCTTTTCACAAGGAGTCAAATATAGCGGCATAAGATATGTCTCTTTCCAACTCTCTATATTATGTAGCCTACTGATTACTTTCTTGGAGGATGACAGCAGGGAGCTGGCTAACCCACACTGTAGATGAATGATAACAGCTCTCTCTGTCTCTGTCTCTTCCCTCTCCCCTTTTTCCTTGACGTCACATGCAGGGAGACAGTATCTAGGAGCAGGTAAAAATAGTGCGGCAGAGGTAGGAGACATCAGGTTTGTGATGTGCTGAGCAGATGGAGGGAGGAAACGGTGAATACCAATAAAGCAGATGGATGTGGCCTGGGTGGCTCTTACTGTACTGTATTTGTCACGTTGCTTCGGCGCCGAGTTCTTTTTGAGGCCCGAGGGTATGAAAAACCGGTATGTAAAAAAGGATGAAAGTGGTGAAGCTGCGGGCGACTTAATCTTGCGCTGAGTGCTGGGGTGTTATTTTTTTTTATCATAGCAAGTGAAAACATGCTATCAGTGACTGATTGCAACACGAGTATATGAGCCAGCAAGCTGTTTCTATATGCATCATATAGTATTGCACCATGACTGAATTCATAGTGTGATGCATATAATGGAGTGGTTCTGTTCAGAATGTGTCAGAATTAACTATAGGTTGTGTATATTAATGAAGAAAAATAGTCGCTTTGTTCCAGACTGAAATGTATCAACAGATGGTTGCAATTATATGGTGCTATTCATATATTTGGCATGAAATCCTGTACAGACATTCATGGGCCCCAGAGGACGAATCCTAATGACTTCTGTGTTCCTCTGACTTTTAATCTAGTGCCACCATGAGGTTTTGTTTTTTAGGGAAACGTCTTGACAACTACTGGATGATCCCCCAAAGGATGAATTGTAAGAACTTCGCTGAGCTACTGACTGTTCGTCATAAAGTCTTTTTCATTTGTCAACACTTCGGTTACCGACTAAATTCCTGCGAAACTAATGACATTCCCATTAGCCTCAGTTGCACTTTGGTACTCCAATGGCAAATGTCATTATAATAACAAGCTGAACTAAGATGGTGAACATGGTTAACATTACATCGGCTAAGATTATCTTGTTTGCATTTACTTGGCAAAATGTTATGTCTGAGACAAAATGTACTGCAGTATACGTTTGGGTATTTTCAGAAGACAAGGTCTGGAAAATAAAAGTTCAAAACAGTTTTCAGAGTATTTCAGTTTACTTGTCTAGGAATGGAAATTGCAGTCTTAAGGCCTTTACACACCGGGGTGTGATGAGTGAACAACACGGAAATGCGAAATACTCGTCTGCGAATATTAAATGTCTAGGGCTTTTATTGTGAAAAGTGAGAACAAAAGGAGGGGATCTGGTATGCGCTACTTTTTTCAAGGTTGAAAGGAGTAATAAAGTTTGCCAACTTGGTTCAGATTACAGAGCGTCCGTGTTGTTGTTTCATAAATAGAGGTGGGCAACTCAACCCGTTACGCACAACGTGATTGGTTGATGCCTTTATTCCCAGTGCGACAGCTCAGAAAATCAACCTCATTGCGTAAAAAATATACGCCGCTTTTTCGCCGCGTAATACTTGCGTTCTGTGTTAAAGCACTCATAACTAAAACAACAGTTCAAATAGGGATGCACCGATCCAACTTTCAGTCCCGATACCGATACCTGGGCATTGGGTATCGCCCGATACCGAGTACCGACCCGATACCAGTGTTTAATCAATAAGCTGTATGCGTCACTGTGTGGAAGTGACTGGGATCATTCTGTTATGTGTAAGGCAACATCGGGTTTGACTTAAACATCACTTTCCTAACTGTGTAAAACAACGTGTAAATTATACACCAGCAACTTGGTAAACAAATTTTCAAAATAAAATAGGAATTAAAATTCTAATATATAATGTTTATAATATATACAAGTAGAATTGAATAGATTGGGCCCCATTGTCACCGATACCCGATCCAGCTATTTGAGTCAGTATCAGCCCGATATCCAATCTGGTATCGCTGCATCTCTAAGTTCTAAAGATATATTGACAAATGAATTGCATGAAAAAAAATATGAAGTACACACACTCTGTACTGACATGTGATATAATACCATAAATTACCTATATGCCAAGATTTCTGGATAATGTCACACTTTACTTCCGTAATTGTAAACACATCAAAAACTATTCCGTGATTCCCCATCTGAGCTTGTTTTCTTAGGAGTGAGGAAACGTAGTTCATCCACCGGGCCCACCGTGTAGACCCTTAGAGCCAATTAGAGAACATTTCTCTCTGAACATTTCTCAGATCACTCCAGTCCAATTTGGCTTGAAAAGGCACCACCCTAATAGGCGGTAATGAAGGAAAACAGAGTTTTCCACTGATTCACCGTCCAGATAAAGATTTTCCTTACTGCTGATAAGGAGTTAATTTTATGTGAAGTTAATAATAAAAAAAACGGCAAGGCGAGGTGAAGAGTATAACAGAAGCAAGAACATCTGAACTGAAAAAAAGTCACAATTCATGTTCACTCGGTCGCATAGAGCGCCAATCATGTCCTACATGCAGGGCACAAACACACACCACGGAGTAAGGAAATCATAATTGGGATGACGGAGAGTGAGCTCAGCTGACATGCAATCCATGTAGTTTAATGGATGAAAACTGTGATAAGAAGCTCTTCGGAACGGAGCGGCTAATGAGTAAACAAGATGGGATGATTAATATATGAATACTTAAAAACTAAATTGTGTTGCGACTGCTGAGGAGAAGAAAATCTAACCGAACGGGGCTGTTAAGATTGTCATGGGGCTTACATCATGTCACTTCTAGCCTGAGGGTAATGGCAGCGGGATTGCAAAATCAACATTTAGGACTTGATGTCAGGCCATTATCAGCTACTAAATGGAGTCCAGGAATTGGGAACATTGGTGTCCTTTAGTGCGTGTCTGATTACATTTTCTCCACAATAAAACTCCTTTTTCTATACATCACTTTGTTCCGTTTCCTTAGGTGTTTACTTCTTTAAGGCCACGTGGGATCCGAGTTCATAAAAAAGGGATGATCGGTGGTTCAAACTGCTCGTTTGCTCAATGCACTTCTCCAATTCATCTCTGTTTTCATGACCTTTTTCCAGGCCTTTGAACTGCAGCGTCTTGGTTTCGGTTTCCTCGTAATGCCTGCCGATGACAGGCGCATTTCCTGTTGTCATCCCAGTTTTCGTCTCTATAAATGCTAAAGTTGGCTTTCAGCGTAGCAACGGCTGAGTAAAAAAGCCAAGTGCAAAGAAACACGGTGGAAGAGGACGGTTCTCAGTGTTTTAATAACCGCAACAGCAGGAGTGCAGCACAAGAATAAACACTATACTGCCAACAGGGCAGACTAACAGTGGGGGAAACAGCCACACAAACAGTGGGGGAAATAACACACCAGAGAAGCTGTTACTATACTTACACTAAATAGGGCTTGCGAAATTACTACGCCGCTGATGCAAAACAAACAGCGAGTATACAACTGGTATTATCTTTTTTGACGGAAATATGTTCCAAGATCCACACATCCAGACACTGAGGCGAGGCAGTATAGTATGGTGTTATAATGCATCTAGCAGTTTGACATGAATTGAAAACAGGAGAACACACCAGTCAGCACTATGGACAGCAGCCGGGTGGACTTAACAGTGGTGAGCTGGATCAGCACCACGGACAGAGAGTGTGACAGACAGCACTTACTAAACCAGGTTTCCATCCAAACTGCAAACGAATTATGAATGCTTGTTTCCATCCATTATACCGTTATGTGATTATTAGGAGCTGGTTCATCGAGATGAAGCAGTGGGTGGTGCCAGTTCTGCAGTCGGTACAACCATTTTACCGTTGCAGAAGAAGAGGGCTCGACAAGATGACGTAATAAATCAAACCTGCAAATGGTGAAAAACCATGTACAAAACTCTTTGGCAATATGACATTTGTTTGTTTCATGTATTAAAGTGAGATCAGATCTGTGTGGAAGCGATTATGAGACTGTTTTAATCTTTAGTCTTCACTGTATTAGAAGCTTCAGTGTACGTTCAAGTCAAATCCTTAAAGGGAAACCTTGCAGAATTTTTCAACCGACTCTGTTGCTGCCTTCAAATGAAACTCGTGAGCTTGTGTTTTACAAGATGAGAAGTCATGTACACCAGGGGTTCTCAACCTTTTGTAACTTGAGGCCCACGTCTGATTGTTAAATACAGACGTATATGTCTGTAAAGGGGAGGTTCGTGGGTCCCCATAGAACCCATTTTCATTCACATGTCTTGAGGTCAGAGGTAAAGGGACCCTTTTGAAAATGGCCATGCCAGTTTTTCCTAGCCAAAATTTAGCGTAACTTTAAAGTGTTATCTAGCCTCCTTCCCGAAAAGCTAGCATGGCATGGTTGGGATCAATGGATTCCTTAGTTTTTTTTAGTTTCATATCATTCCAGTGTCCTTCCTCTAGCTTTGAAACCCTCCCGCTACAACCTCTGAAAAACAGAATAGCGGCCGTTGGATTTTGAAGAGCTCAATCTAACCATTTGTAAGTACCTCCGCGGCCGACTAGGTGGTGCTTTGAGGCCCACCGCTGGTGTACACGACATGCCGTTCAAGTGGGTAAGTCATGAGAACACCGCTGCTAAGCAACGGCAATATTAACGTTACAATTGGCGTCTAGAAGCCACGGAGGGTAACAATTTAGCAAGCTACAAGCGGGTAACATAATGGAGGAAATGCAAAGGCATAATGACAGAGGAAAAGATAACAGGCCGTAAGGAATATCAACATTTTCTTTTTCTTGTCACGTGTTACAAGACAAAACGGTCCTTTTTTAGAAGAACGTATCAATACCTTCATTTTGAAGTGAAGGAACTTTTCCACAACGGTTTTTCTTTACATTAAATCACCCCATACTTCTTGAAAAAACAAACTGGCTGTGACAATGCTATTAAGCACACAGAGGACCATTTAATGAGGGATAAGACTTTTCCGTTTTAAAAACCATAGCAGCACTTCAGGTTCATGGGTGACTTTTCTTCACTCTGATAATGAGTTATTTTTTGGGCTTTAATCATGTGTTAAAAGGTCTTCGGTATACAACAAAATGTTAATTTTGAGGAAGCTGCTAAAGGTAAGGGCAGCCTGAACTCCTGCATATCTTTTGGTCGACTGCTATAAATGTCATCACTTCCAAGTTGGTTCAACTTTTGAAACGGGCGAGAAATGACTTATTGTGGGTCTAGTTTGGTCTTTTTCATGGAGGCTTTTTTATTACCTGGACGATTTGATTTGGAATGATTTGTTTATGCCAGAGCGGCGGATGGTCTTTTTTTTTTTTTTAATAATCACAGGATACATCAGCACTTCTCGGGTATACGCCACTTTAAACTCCAAGCCTGGTATGTGTGTGTGTGTTTAGGCAAACAGTGTAGGTGTGTATAATTATATGACTCAGAGAAGAGAAGTGCTAGAGATACCGCGGCAGACAATATTATTCTCTCTCCAATGCTCCCGTTCCCCCTCGGCTGCTCGAGCGAGAGAAGGAGAGAGGGAAAAGGTTACACCAGCAAGGGTGGGTATTGAAATTCAAGACCACTTCACCTAGCCCAGGAGTGGCTGTCTGAAGATTAATGAGCTATTTGGGGAGAGTTCAGCTATTTCACATGCACAGGGTCCACATTAGTGATATAATTAATTTTACAACACTGGGGTGTTGTCACCCCTCAGTAGCGTGCCATGCGCCTATGATAAGCATTACCTAATTAAACAACACATACAGAAAAAAAAAAAAAAAAAGATTTGACATTCAGAGGGAAAAAAAACAACCTCATGCTACAGTCGGAGCCACAGACCCGATTCCTTGCTTTCCTCACGGGGGAACCTTTGCATGAGTTTTACATACTTTAGAATCAAGTAATTGGATGGATATTGATTTTGGTGTCCGTGTCGAGGGCTCTGAGAAATTCCGAGTGTGCAGGGAATCCAAGCCGGGTATTTGTGATAGAATCGGCCTCCTGTATCGTTTCCCCTCGCTGCGGTTTCACATGGAGAGCAGCGGCGGCGTGTTAAAAAAAGTTGAACCATCGTAAAAGGTCCTGGGCACGAGAGCGAGAGCGGCAGCTGTCCTCGCCATGGATGTATTATTAGAATTGGATACCGGACCCCTAAGATGGCGCCTATTCATTCCAATGTGCTCACCTGGCGTATACGGCAAAACGTTTTCTAGCTTTCGGGTTACTTCCGGGGTTATGCGGCCTACTGAATATGCACAGTAGTGTTTCTCCCATAAAAGACAGAGGCATACTCAAACTTATTTGCAGTTCGAGATGTCCTGTCAATAGTTCTACAGATGTCTCTTTTCCAATAGTGGTCTATGGGAAAAAAATGCTTTTTGGGCCTTCGGGAGATTTTTGCTGCAATATCGCAAGTGGCCACTGGAAAAAAATTGGAAGCAAGGCTGAGCGGCAGCACCGTATCCAGGTCTTATTATACATCCATGGTCCTCCCCATGGATGTATGAAGAGAACAGCGTTGTAGGCGGGCTCCCGTTCATTCCTATGGGAGTTGCTCAGTGACGCATGAAGCCAAAATGGCTCGACTGTCGAGTGATAAAGTACCCGGATCATCCGGCAATCTTCCGCCGAAAAATTATCCGCTGAGTTACAGACGCGTCTTTCCAAATCTAAGTCTATGGGAAAAAGTCTTTTTGGGCCCAATGGCGTCACCTGACGGACACGGAAGTTGTAGTACCACAGTTTGGCAACTAGCTTGCTCACTTCAACATGGCTTGTATTGTACCTCATTTGTACATTGCTTTGTAGAAAAGCGCCTGCCAAATTGATATACTATAATCTTCTTTTCACAATTTTAAAATGCAGTGTCATCAGAGTTTATATTTTACACAAGAAGTGAGGACGATGCAAATTTCTGTTCAGCTTCAACCAACCAAAACAATTATAACACACCTCAAGGTCTCTGTTTCAGGTGTCCAAACAGCCCCGCTCACAACATGCACTTTATGAGAAACGAGTGGGTTTTTATGCTAATCTTCTCCCACATGTATGGACCACGCAGCTTGACTGTTATGTGCATTAATACGCGTCGGCTGTACCTGTGAATCATAATGGTCAGAAAGGTTAGCCGTTTTCATCATTTTTGATTCTGGCTTTTGACGCAATTTAAAATATTTCATGCATACAGCTGGGGGATTTGCATAAACCTGTCTTTAAGTGGTTGCTGGCCAGGAATTATTAATAGTAAACAAGTACTAGAAGGCAAATGGTCAGCATATGCCCCCTGTGTAAGCCGTCCAATAAAAGGAGCCACGGTTCCTCTATAGCCTCAAAATGCCATGTGCAGCAAGGTGCAAATAGAAAACAGAATTATTTATATTCTGCAGGGTTTCGGCTTAATGGAACCGTGTAGCGGCTGCCCTGGAGGGGAGAACAATGTGGTAATGAAGAATTAATTTGTGTGGATAAATGCCATCGTGATTGTATGATTTATGTTGCTACACATTAGATGCAAAATGGACTTACTTTACAAACTAACTGATCAACCCTGGACGAAAAGCAGACTAATAAAAGGAAACGGTAGCATATAAGTGCTCTTTAGACGGCTACACAGCTGGACATTTTGATTTTTCTAATGTATGCATGCAGTAAAGCTGGTCTTTCCAAGTTTCCTGTTTGATCATCAGCAGGGAACATTCAGCAGAGAGACTTCAAGTTATACTTTTGTGCTGAAACAATCACTATTCATATCATATCCACCCCTCTTCCCATTTATTTTTTGATTTAGGAGAGCAAAAAAGACAAATGCATTGAGAATTATGGTATATTTAGAACAGTTATCTCCGAGAAAACATGAGCTGTATCTTTGTACTGTGAAGAAACACAGAGCTCCTTAAAGGAAACACATACATGAACAGTGGGGATGGTGTAAACATATTTCAACTCCATGTTCTAGTGCAGTTTTGTTACATATGGCCTTGATTTAACTGCTGCTTCTTCTACAGTTTTGCATTTTTAATAATGATGATAAAGCGCCATACTGTTTGTATGCTTTATCCCTCTTGGTGGAAAATGTCTGCTGTAGGCTGCACTGTCTGTGTGTGTGTGTGTGTTTACCTATGCTTGTTGTACTGTGGTGCGTTCAAGACTGTGGGAGAAAAAAAAAGAAAAAAGACCAGTGGGTGCTCAAAATGATGAAAGTCCCTATACAATGATGGTAAATGGACTGAATTTATGTAGCACCTTTCTACCTTACCGAACAAAGCGCTTTACTATACATATTTGGGCTGTCAATTGATTAAAATATTCAATCACGATTAATCACAAATTACTCATACATTTCTTATCTGTTCAAAAAGTGCCTTAAAGGGAGATTTGAAGTTTCAAGTATTTAATACTCTTATCAACATGGGGGTGCACAACTATGCTTGCTTTATGCAAATGTATGTATATATTTAGTATTGAAAATCAATCAACAATACAAAACAATGCAACATGTTGTGGGTACCCATAGAACCCATTTGCATATCTTGAGGTCAGAGGTCAAGATACCCCTTTGAATATGGCCACGCCAGTTTTTCCTCAGCAAAATTTAGTGTAAGTTTTGGGCGTTATTTAACCTCCTTCGTGATAAGCTAGTATGACATGGTTACCAATGGATTCTTTAGGTTTTTTAGTTTCATATGACGTCAATATCCTCACTCTAGCTTCAAAACAGAGCCCCCTACAACCAAAACAAACTGAGTTAATGTGTTAAAATAATGAAATTAATTAAAATAATGCATCGGACAGCCATATATCTCAAACAATCATAGGGCTTTCAACCAGGAGGTTAGTGTCCAAACGTGTAGAGCTATTTTGAAGTTATTGACGTTTGTGCTTTCCATACATTTGTTACGTTGTTTCCGTATGTATTTTACTTAGTTTATGTACTTATTTTAAGCACAACCATAACTTTTTCCTAAACCTAACTGAGTGGTTTTGTTGCCTAAACCTAAGTGAGTGGTTTTGTTACCTAGCCTAACTGTGGCTGTTACTGTAGTTTTGTTGCATGGCTTAAAAATGATGCAAAAGAGGTTCTTAGAAAAGGCTAAAATCCATTCTCATGACACGCGGAATGTCGTAACGTTGTGCTTTTATGCGCCTTCCCATGAGATCGGGTTGGTGCTCACGGTCACGTGGGACCCCACAGAATCGTCCAAAAAGTCTGTTCATGGGAGCATGATCAAAGTATGACAGCTCTTAACTAAAACAGAGTGTTTTCAGCTAATCATAAAATAAACCATCTGAGTTCATAGAATCAACTTAAATGCAGGTTATATTAACATATGTTGTGCACAACTTCCCCAGCGTTGACAAAGATGCACACACACACAAGTTTAATCATCCATCTGTTACATTTTACTTACCAAGGCCGCTACTGTAAAGCAGCTGTCTTTCTGTGACCTTTTAATTTTTTTTATTCTTTACCAGACCGTCATGAATAAAAAGTCTCACTGTAACTGTGAGTTCCTGTGTGCATTTAAACATCAGTATATGTAAACAAGTTGACTCTCGTGTAATAAGAGCACTTGCACTATAGATGCTCAGTGCAAATCAGAAATTCGAAGACATCCATCCGGTGGTGATGGGGCAGAGGCCGAGGTATATAGACCCAACGCTGCAGAGGTTTGCACGAATCAATTTCACAGGCTTTTGCAGCATTTCACACTTAGGAGACTATGGGCGGAGTCCATATTTATGTATTCAGTAGCTTTGAGACTGGTTGCTCTCAAGTTGTGCTTGTCAAATCTGTTGCAGCAACGGCTGTGGGGAACGATTTTTTATTTTTTTTTCTCGGATCAAACATCATGAATAATTTTGCATTTAAAGCCATCTTCACGTTTGAGCTATTTCCGTGTGCAAAGCAGACTAAATAGAAAAATGCGAGACCCCCCGAGAGTCTGTTCCTTTGTTTTGCAGTTGTGTTAACACGGAGCGTTTGCTTCTTGTATATTTATAAAAATGTGGCCTCTGTACAGTTGTATTTATGAGCACAAATGCAACCAAATAAATATGTTCACGTGTGGACATTTGGATTGATTCTGCATCACAATGTGTGTGCATCAATAACCCATTTTATCACCACCCGCCCCGAGAGCTAAACAAGCCTCCCCTGACGGCAAACCTAACACCCCCTCCAAGTTTGCCCGCTCTCCCCTCCACCAGCTTGCCTGATAGGTAACACAGTCAAAATGGGCAGAAGTAATGGGAGACAACACAGGCGGAGGCGGTGCCAACAGCTCGCGGGTCCCTGCCTGTGCCGAGCTGTGTGCCCGCGCGACAGATGGATGTAGTCTCTGGACTGATTAATGTGCTCGCTGGCCCGTGCTTCAGTGGCCGTGGCAATGAAGGAGTTCACAAAAGCGGTCCGGACATTTGTTTCGTCTCCAAAACAGGTGTTGCACTTGTTTGGCCCCCCCCCCACTCCACCTCATTCCGCTGCAGTTTGATAAGCTGGATGATGCGACCGAGCATATCTGACACGGAGGTCAACCGCCACATTATTTCCCCGCCGGAATACATCAATGAATCTAAGGCTAGTCAAAACTCGTGTGCGCGTGAATTCATCATGAAGCATAATGGAATACCGTGACAGGGGTGGAGCGCAGGCGAAGTCAAGGTCAAACTTATTTATAGAGCCTTTCAACGAAACATCACTAAGTGCTTTACACAAAGCAACAAATGATATAAAACAATGGCTTAAATTATGCACATGTGGTGTGTCACTGTTTAGCCTGTGTGGTGCAAACTTCAGTTTAAATTTATTTCATGTGTCTGATTTTTCTGGTTTACATGCCTCTAGTATTTGCTCAGCAAGAAGAGCCTGGGGAACCCCCTCTATTAGGGCATCGTATATAAAACAGGGGGAAAAAAATCAATATGCATCCTTTCTCCCGGGCCGCACCGGCGCTCGCTCCTCGATCACAGCGTTGGTGACACAGGGAGCTTTTGCCGGACGGCCAACCAGGACGCCAGGACTAATAGTCGTCAAAGCCAAGTGACAGTGAGGCTTATCTGTGGTGAGCGATATTTCCTCTGCCTCCCCGAAGATCTGGCCGGACAGTGTGTGTTATCCCTCCCTCCAGATAAACCTCATCTCCCACACATACTGTATGTCACATCCAGGCTATATAAGCTGCGAGGGCGCCTCCGCTGTCCCCTAACGGCGACCATGACAGCCAACCTCTCGACTGGGAAAAACAACTGTAGTTTTTGTTTCGTAGCCCACCTAATACTCTGCTGACACACATTTCCCTCCTCCAGCTCCTTGCAACTTTTTCATACGCTTTATCCCGTCTTTAAAGATCCCCTTCTCGGCCCTTTGAGATTAGCGGTGGGTAAAGATGAAAAATTGCGTTTTCAGCTCGGTGACATCTAATCTGTTTGGCGAGCTTTAATTTCCCTCGACGACGTAAGTGCTGGTGGGCCGCGAGCTCGCGACAGACACACTTTTGTCAAAGGACAAGGATGACACCGTTAGGAGAACATTGCAGACTTTTCCCTCATCTTTGATTTCATTTTTCTTAGCCTGGAAAAGCTCGTTCCCCTTTTGATTCGATCTATGTTTAAAAAAAATGAAGTGCGTTTTGGATCACTAACTTTCAGATTCTGTATAATTAATCAGTGTACTCAAGCCATTTCTTCATGTTCTTAGAGGCGCAGTGCGTAGGATTTGGGGGCATCTAGTGGTGAGGTTGCAGATTGCAAAGATGTCTCCAATGTGCCAAGGGTGTAGAAGAACTACGGTGGCCGACGCAAAAACGTGAATGACTCTCTGGTTTGTCCATTTTGGGCTACTGTAGAAACAATACGCCCTGCCCCGTGAAGAGAAGACCCGCTCCTTATGTAGATATAAATGGCTCATTCTAAGGTAACGAAAACACAATTCTTACTCTCAGGTGATTATCCACTAAAGAAAACACTAAATGTTAGACACTGCTCCTTTAAAAGATTTGCAGCTCTAATACTGGCTTTATTAAGCAGCCCGAGTATCAGCCAGACAACAAACCACAAACCAATACAGTTTGTCTGAAATATCTCCACATAGGATGGATTACTTTCTTCATCTAGCACCACCAGCAGGTATAAGCTTTCACTGATCCTGAAAAATGATTACATCTACTTTATAGATCGGCACAAACCTTTTGTACAAACAATTCATGGTTCCTAGACGATGACTTTTTGCCCAATGATCATCGGGTCAAAATTGCAATTTGTGCCATACTTTTGTTATGATTGAATACCAGCAATGGCATTCCCAACAGCCTCAGCTGCACTTTAGGTTTAGTGCTAATTAGCAATTGTCAGCATGCTAATATACAAGACTAAACATATTGTCATTATAACAGGTTAATATTGTGATTGTGAACACGATAGAAAGCTGACATAAGTATTTAAAGGTGCAGTGTGTAGGATGTAGCGGTGAGGTTGCAGATTGCAACCAACTTAAACTTGTCCCGTGTGACAAGCGTGTAACGGAACTACGGTAGCTGGCATGAAAATGTGAAAACGCTAGTGACCCTATCTAGAGCGGGTGTTTGGTTTGTCCGTTCTGGGCTACTGTAGAAACATGGCGGCCAGCTCTGTGAAGAGGACCCACTCCGTATGTAGATATAAACATTCTAAGGTAACAAACAAAATCCAAACTATTCTTATTTTAGAGGTGATTATACACCAAGGAAAACATAGTTATTAATATTATATGCCATTTATGCCAGTAGATCCCCCTAAATGCTACACGTGTTCCTTTAAAGCAATTACAAGGATTTTTAATTTTGAGTTGATTTTGGCACTGATGACAAACATTAAGAATAACTACAAAGAAATAGTCAATAGGTCATATAGAGGCATCAGTATTAGATTGAAACAGTTTCATAACCAGTTAGAAGTTCCTCGCAGTAACTTTAACTAAAGCATCGCTGCCTTTTGTGTCCAAGTAAAGCCTCCAAAACACCACTAGCATGGCTGTGGACTCTTAATCTTAGTCTACAACTAGACATTTGGTTGAGACACACTTTTTGTCCATAAATTATTTTTGAAATATTGCATGGACAAAAACACATTTCATCGCAAAGCTTAAGTAAAGGAAAGCAAATCAAAAAGTGAAGACTACATTACATTTTGTTAATGCCAAAGAGTTTTCATTAGCTGCTGTGTGGACACAGAAGAAGGCAAGTTTACACAATGTTTTTACACAATAGTAATCCTAATATAGTATCGGGTTCGAATCAGCACAGGCCTATAGCTAAAATGGAATTAGCAGATGACATCCTCCTATGAAACGTAATGCTTCTTTTCACTAAAATGAGGAAAACTCTTATCGAGTAGCATATTAGTGCGGCAATAAAAAAAAAAGAAAAGACTATAGCTGTGAGGTTACTATTTTTCGACACAAAATAGGGGCTATTTTTCACCCTGACAAGTGTAATGTGGCCATGTTATTGGCATAATGTGCCAGTGAGATGAGTAACAGGAGCTTCTTATTGGCCTCAACCTCCTCGTGTGAAAAAGGCTGTCATTTAGGTTGAAATTAAATTAGTGCGCTTGACACTTTGACACCGCAGTTCAGTCCCCCGTCCCCCCGTCTGCCCCCGAGAGTCATCTTTCAATTTCGCGAAATCAGAATTACGTTGTCAAATTGCCGCCTTGTCTCAAGATCCATCGCTCTCTCCCCCCCTTCATGTGGCAAGTGCCCACTGCACCTCTGTGGAAAGATTGAGTAATAGATTGATCTCAGGCAGAAAGAGGGATGGAGGGAGGCGTAGAGAGAGAGAGAGGGAGGGGGGGGGGTTACTGGAGAGGTAGCTGAGTGAATCAGATCTTCATTTTCTACCACTTTGACATGTGTCACAGTGGAGCCTGCCGCGATTACATAACAATGAGGACCCGCGGAGTTCACCGCCGGGCGGCTGCGATATCTGCCTGATAAATATACTCGGGGGCTTCGAAGGCGGGCACGCAACAAGCCACGTTTTAAAGGCCAGTGTCACATCAAGTGGTCACAAAGCATTATCAGCACAGCGTGTCGCGGGTAATGACAAGACAGCGCTGAGCACAGTTGCAAATTCCCTTTAAATATATGTCTGATCGCTATCAAAGCTCACCTGCTGGAAAAGAAATATTATGTCCAGCTGGGAAACAGGCAAACCAATTTAACATGTGCTGTAATAGCTGGAATATACTATATTATAAAAGTCAAACTCCTGTATGTTTAGACTTCAAAGAGAATTATTATCTATTATATCATGACAAGCTGTCTCAAAAAAAAAAAAAAATCACTTAAATATTAAATACCCTCTCCAATTTTTGAATAATAACATGGTTCTTTGTCATATAAAGCACTACAATGTGGATTTCCCCGCATATGATTTTCTTTCATGTCAGTACATCTTTACATCATCCTCCACTAAAGAAAAATAGTTCTCTCATTTTAACTTGGATGTTTGACCTTCACCGCGCAGAATAATGTATGTGCAATTTTTTTGACACTGAAGGGCTGTTTTCACAGTCATCTGCTGGAGGGAGAAAGTTTGAAGTGGAACTGAATAGACTTTTCAGTGAAGTACTGTGGGAGTCATCTTGTGTCCAGCGGTTGCATTTTTTAAAATGATCAGTATGTGTATATTCATAGATTCTGAATTTCCCAATGATGGAGAAAGAGAAGATGTAGTTGTAAGAATTTATAACTCCGTATTGAATATTTGTGGAAGGGAGACGTTAATTAGAAAATGGTTTGATCTAACGCTTAAAAGGTATAATATGTAACCGTTGTCGGTTGCAGTTTGTAAATACACCACATTCAATGTTAGCCCCTCCTCCACAGCTCTGTGAGCCAAAAGGGAGACGGAGAGCAGCGACGGTCGAGCGAGCTATAGAATGACTGAAGAGAGGGAGCGGTGTTAGTGAGAACAAAGCAGCAAATCAGAAAAATAAAACGTTACTTTCTGATTGTTTCCCGGTGGTTACGTTAAAAAAACACGCAACTAACTCCCCACGACTACGTACAACTCTGCAGGAAGATGCCGAGTTGCCGGATTTTGAATGAATGCAGGCTTCCTGTCTGCTAGCTGTGGATCAGCACTGCTCTCGTCAAACTACAGACACACACTGATCATAACACAATCCGTTCCCATCCGTGATATACAGCGGTTTTGGGCGTGTGATAAAGCGGCGATATTTTGGCCACCTGAACGGGCTGCACTCACACCCCCACACGGGGCCAAAAGGCTGTTTGCAGACGCCCAAAAATATCCAGAGTAAAGCAAAATAAGAAGAAAATAGAAAATACAGGCACCACCACACACTTCTAGTGGGGCATACGTGATGATTGAGAGAGATTATTTTATCATCAGTTTAATACATTGTGTTTTAGTTAACTCTTGCATATAATACCTTTAAACAATTAGTAAATCTATCATTTAGTACATCAAAAGAAAAACAATTAATGTTCATAATTGATTAATCATTTAAGTCATCTGTGTTGCAAACACTGCCAACTACTTCCTGATTTCATCTTCACAAATGTAAAATTTGCTGCTTTTCTTCATTTTATGTCCTTGAAGATTGAATATATTCGGGCTTTGGACTGTTGATCGGACCACACAAGCATTTTGAAGATGTCAGGTACAGCTCTGGGGAAATCATGAATGGGCATTTTTATAGACTGATAATAATCTTTAGTTGCAGCCCTACTGTAGTTTTGTGTGAATTTTAAATGCACCAATAGACCATTATTCTGAGTGACTACTTACTAAAAAGCCCAATAGAATTTAAAATTTCAATGCAATCTTCAAAAAGACCTTGGGGGTCTGAGTAGAAACTCTCAGCATTGCCTCTGAATTATCCAGCTAACTTCCCGAAAGTCCTCAAGTAAAAAAAAGTCACCTGAGCGGTGTAATCGCCTCAGATTTGATAAAACAACTCTTCACCATCCCTGCCTTGTCTGTCAGCCGGGTGGAGACTGATGGCCGGTCTCTGATGTGGTGCAGAGCATTAACCATGTCATGCATTTGCACAGAACGGTCCTCCATCACCTCCGCGAGCACTTAGCCCGGGCGGCGGGGGGAGACCCGGCTCATCCCACCCCTGACGGCTGAGACCATTAGGGTGATGCACGGCGGCTCATTCCTCATCCTACGCGGCGAAGGCTTGATGGATCCACTCCAGCCCCAGGCTCCAAATGAGGCCTCCCCTCGGTTGGAGCAGGTATCGGTGGGGGAATAGGCGTGGGCGCAGTTGTGGATGCGTGATGGAGAGTTATGAGGCTGAGCCGTGTGTAAAAGGGTGCAGAGGCACTTCCCTGCTGACCGAGGAGGTCACGGGTTCAGCTCCTTGCTAAAGGACAGTTAAAAATCTCATATTTATGAGCTATGGCACAGAGAGATACATTTTGTACAGCCAACATGGTGAACAATAGATGTTACAATAAAGGCACTATTCATTTTAGATAAAGACTCTTTTTTACATTTTATGATGATGGGAAATTTTAGCCGTGAAACCGAAGAAGAAAAGAGTAAAGCGAGTGGTAGGAAGCCATGTAAAAAGCTTTAATGGGCCAATGTGCTACTTATGTTATTAAATCTTCTGCACTGACACAAATTCAATTCGTTTGACTGCCTTAAATTTGGTTTCCCGACCTGAAATGCAATGGTAGGCATTCTGTTTTGTTGATAATTAATCACCAAGGTGAGAATGATAAAAAAATATATAAATTACCAAACTGTTAAACAACCTTGTTAACAGCAAAAGATACCCCCTTTCAGCACAATTCCTCTCTGATAATGAAATATAAAATACTGCTTACTGTACAAGTGCACACTACCAAACACACATCCTCATGAATACGCACACACACACACACACACACACACACACACACACACACACACACACACACTGAATGCAGTATAATGAATAATCACAAAGTCATAATTACCTTCTAACAACCTTTTTCTCACTACAGTGCATCTTTGTGATTGAAGTCCACCCACATTGAGTTAATTGCATTTATTCCCCGATGCCACAAATATGCAATTAAAATGCAGGCATTACACACAGCCCTGCGAAATCATCAATACGGCGCCGTAGTTAAAAATAGGGCCGGTGTTTTTGCCTCTCGAGTGCAACCTAAAATTTGTTTCTGGAGAAGTGAGGGGCAGTGAAAGACGTGGCTCTGTTTGAACTCTGTTATTCTGCATTAGCATCGCTGTTAATCTACTTCGATTGGAAAGAGATTTAAAGTATTATTGTAATGTAAAAATCAGCCTGGTAACAAAACATTATATGTGGTTAATTTTGGTGGAGAAAACATGACCTTTTTTAAAAATTAATCTCAGGAGTGAGTCAGGAATGAAAAGCTGAATACACTAAAAGAATGTTGAATCTTGCTGGTAGTGTTACATCACATTCCTCTCTCCTCTCGGTCTCCACTGTTTGTTTTATTTACCAAATATAATTAACTCAAGGGGGTTTCCACAGGTTAAACTGAAGCGGCTGCAGGTCACATCCATTCTTCAGTCTGTTCAATGGTTAATCAAGAATGTGTGCTCTTGGGAGGCCAATTGGAGTGCAATTACAGCAGGAGGAAAGTAAAAATATTTGGTAACAACTGGAGCTACCAATGCTGGTTCTATGTGAATAAGTTTGTCCGAACGCACAAAAAAAGGCGTATGAATGACATAATAATGCGCAAGGACATTTAGCATGTAATAAGAACGCCTTTCTTGGCGTGGATGGGTCCAACAAAGACAACTTTTAACCAGGAGACCGGTGTTCTGTTTTGTAAGTTAAGTTAGTGACTATTTTCACGTGTCTTTTAGTGACATTTATGACGTGTTTTTCGTACTTATGTTACGTTGCTTCTGTACGTATTTTACGTACTTATCTTAAGCCCAAGCATGATGTTTTTCCTAAACCTAACTAAGTGGTTTTGTTGCCTCAACCTAATTGCGGACGTTACCGTAGTTTTGTTGCGTGGCGTACAAATGACACACGAGAAGAGGTGTACAAAATGATGTTAAAATGCGTCCTCATGACACGTGGAATATCCTTTTAATGTTGTTATATATATATACGCCTTCCCGTGAGACTGGGTTGGTTAGACACTTGACTATAGTCGAGGATATAGAACATGCTGTAACTGTACAGTATATGTCTGTAATAATATGTCTTTCAGTCTATGTGATACAAAGGATTCTTGTGATGCAATTTTGGAGGAATCTGACGATATTGTAAGTTTAATTTTATTCAGTCATTTTGTGAATACTTAAAAGGGAAACTCCACTGGTTTTACACATCAAAGTCTACAGTTTACATGTCTTGGGGAGGATCACTGCATATTTGAAAAATTGCCTTTCGTGGCTCCAGAGGGAGCTGATAAATTGAGAGAAAACTAACAAATTTCCTTGGTTGGAGCTGAAGATTACAAGTTTGAAAATGAAAAAAAAAAAAATCTGGGGTTGCAATGTTAGAAAGAAATGAGCTTTACCAGACCTCTGTAGCCCGCTTTTCATTTCTACTTGAGGCTAGCTGTAGCAGCTCAAGGACACATTAGCTGCATAACACACCCTGATCTCTAACTTTTCGTACTCAAGTTGTATTGTGGGCGCTAGTTTTTGACAAGGAAGATGAGTGTGGATCAAAAAAAGATGTCCCTGTTTTTTTTCTTTTACTGTCCATCTTGAGTCTGACAGTGTTATAGGGGTGTAAAACTAAAAATGTAATATGAAGCAATGTCTACTTGCAACCCCTTCACAGTTCAAAAGCTGCAAGAAACAATGAGTGGTTTTCTCCTATTAGACCATTTCATTTTAGCGCCACTACAAACAGTTCAATTGATTGGTTAATCTGCCAATAGTTATTTTGATCAATTAATGCATTGTTAGATCTATAAAATGTAATAAAATAGTGAAAAATGCCTTTTCATAATTTCCTAAAACCCTAGGTGACTTTTTCAAATTGTTCATTTTTGTCCATCAAATAAGTCCAAAACGCAAAACAATTTTGAATTTACAATCACATGTGAGAAGCTGGAAGCAGGTAATGGTGGGCATTTTACTTCAACTAATCCTTGATTTCCAATTGAATACTTTAGAGACATCAAGAAGTCAAACTATTTTTTCACAAATGTACCTTAAAAGGGAGATTTGTCAAGTATTTAATACTTTTAACAACATGGGAGTGGACAAATATGCTGCTTTATGCAAATATATGTACCCTTTTGAAAATGGACATGATGTTTTTTCCTCGCCAAAATTTAGCGCAAGTTTGGAGCGTTATTTAACCTTCTTCATGAGCTAGTATGACATGGTTGGTACCAATGGATTCATTATGTTTTGGGGTTTCATGCCACTATCTTCACTATCGCTTCAAAACTGCAGCCTGATACAACCTCTGGAATATTGATTGTGTTAATACGTTAAAACAAATTAATGGCGTTAAAACAAATTTGCGTTAACATGTTATTATCACGTCAACTTTGACAGCCCTAGATGCAATCCATACATCGTCTTAATGGAGGAGCAAAATACAGTTTGAAACTAGAGACCATCACGCTATGGGATCTCACCAGCCATGACGCCAAATTGTATGGACTAGTGCACCATAAATTGGGTGGGGTCAATGGCCCTTTCTCTTCTTCCTACCCCCCTATTTCCGGCACCCTTTGCTCAGACCACACCTATCTTCAAACTCTCAACTGAGATGACAGCATATGACGATATCACATTGACAAAAATCTGTCCACAGACAGACAGACAGATGTATAAACAGCTGGCAAAGACCTCAAAACTGCTTCTGTGGTAGTCCCTCGCTACAATATAGGGCTCTCCAGTACCACATTTTGCCATAATGACACACAGACTCACAAGGTGAAAACAATGCCAGTGAATAAAAAAGTGGATCATCTATTATGGCTGCATCTACAAAACTTTGCTTTATGGGAAACCATTATCGGTGTTGTTTACATAAACGCAAGGACAAATTCCTATGGGAGGGAGAGCGAGAGAGAAAGAGAGAGATAGAGATGGAGGCCTGAGCATAAGTCATCATCTCTTCTAATGAAACACACCGAGTATTCGTATTGATCAGAGCCAGCCTGAGGGCCTGTACATGTGTCTGTGTTTGCTGGAGGCTGACATTTAGAAGATTGTGTATATAGGTAGAGTGTGTTTCAGTGTGTGTACTGTATGCGAGAGAGCAGAAGTACAGTAGACACGTTGAGCACAGAGGCAGAAACTCTTAATAATGCAGCTCGTCGAGCAGGTTGGCCCCTTCTCCATTCGCTCAGGCAGGTTGGTAGAACTGCTGATGATGCAATGTGCTGACCCAAATACACTACCTGCTCCCAGCAGACTGCGCCAGCTGGGGCAATCTCTGTCTCTCTCTCTCCCTTTCTCCCTCCGTCTCTTTCATAAACCCTTACCTCTCTTTTCATTTCCTCCTCTGATCGTTGGGGAAAAAAAGAGGGGCTCAATTGTATAAGCTCTTTCCTTATTGTCCTGCTTTTGCCCTTCTCTCTCTCTCTGCTTAATAGTGCTTTGCAATGTGCAACACGATCACACTCACAAGCCTTCAATGTCTTCTTTCTGGTCTAATTTTTTTCCTCACAATACCTTCTGTTGCGTGGCCTGACAAATGCCTATTATATGCCATTGTGTTAGCGAAGGAATCAAAAGCGAAGACGCTCGCTCGTGTAGTGCCGCAGACATAAAGGCTGATGAAACCGCTCACTGACAGGGTGAGGACAATTGTGCAGAAAATGAATCACAGATAGAATAAGAGCAGCCTTTTTGATCAGCTGCACGAGATAACGTCGACCAACACGTCGCTTGACCGCGCTCTCGCGCTGGTCAACTACAAACGTACCAATGGGACCAATTTCTCGCTCATTGCCCCTCACTATACAGGCAGATCAACAAAAAAAACAAAGCCATTACAAAACACTCCGGCTTTTTCTATTACCACTGGGCACCCAGGGGAACTGCTGTATGGAGCTGAAGCTGTATCCACCTGTAAACAGTCAGTACAATACCTGCAGGGTCACCATACATGACAGCCATTGTACCAGTGGTACAATGACATTTGGTTTAAATGTGGGCAGAAACAGAGCAAGTCCAAGACACTTGAGTCCAAGTCAAATGTCAAGTCAGTCGAGACTAGTCCCAGTCACATCTCAAGACATGTCGAAGGAAGTCTCAAGTCTTGTCAAAGCGAGTCTTAAGTCAAATCTGAAGTTGAGGTAAAGTCCATATCAACGGATTAGTCAGTCAACGCAAAAAGCCCAAGTCACTTGACAAGTCAGTCGAGACTAGTCCAAGTCACATCTCAAGACATGTTAAAGAAGGTCTCAAGTCTCGTCAAAGCAAGCCTTAAATCAAATCGGAAGTTGTTGAGGAAAAAATCCATATCAAGAGACAAGTCACTAAAGACAAGCCCAAGTTGCATCAAGTTGGTCGAGGGAAGTCCATATCAAGTGATGAGTCAATCATGACAATCCCGAGTCGCATCAAGTCAGTTGAGGTAAGTTCAAGTCAAGTGATGAGTCAGTCAAGACAAGCCCAAGTCGTGTCAAGTCAGTCAAGGTAAGTCCAAGTCAAGAGACGAGTCAGTCGAGACAAGCCCAAGTCACTTGACAAGTCAGTCGAGACTAGTCCAAGTCACATTTAAAGACATGTTAAAGAAAGTCTAAAGTCTCGTCAAAGCAAGCTTTAAGTAAAATCTGAAGTTGTTGAGGTAAAATCCATATCAAGAGAAAAGTCACTCAAGACAAGCCCAAGTTGCGTCAAGTCAGTCGAGACAAGTCCAAGTCACTTGACAGGTCAGTTGAGTTTAGTCCAATTCAAGGGGACAAGTTGGTTGAGACAAGTCAAAGTCACTCCGTAAGTCAGTTGAGAGAAGTCTCAAGTTGTCAAAGAAAGTCTCGTCAAAGCAATTCTTAAGTTAAATGTCAAGTCACTGATGGAAAATCAATGTTAAGTCAAAAATCTAGCAAATTCCAAGTCAATCCCAAGTCTTTCAGAACCCTGAATGGTGTCTGTTCAAATGCATAGGTCTAGTAATTAAATATCCACGGTGTGTAAGGCTTGATGGTCACTGTCCCAAAGTCAAGTCGAGTTTTTAAGGAGTCAAGTCTCACAGCAGACAAGTCCAAGTGGAATTTGTAGAATTTAAGTCGGTCCAAGTCAAATCTACCCCTCGGTGGAAGTAAGGATAATAATAATAATAATAATAATAATAATCTGGCCCTTTGTGGTTGGTTCTACAGAAGCAAGGAGTTGTTTTAACAAAGGGCAAATGCAACTGTGTTCAATTGACTTGTCCTTGATTAAACAAAAGACGTGAAAGAAAACACTAAAACCAAAGAATTGAGTGTTTCCAACAGAAAGCCCACTCGGGCTGTGCACATTCAATGCCACATTGGCTTCATCGGAAGATGCGAATGAAGAAAATAGACCGCCAATGGTTCATCGACTGCCTGTTCTGACTGCATTTTCATAAAGAACATTGGTTTGCGTTGCATGCAAGACAGAGTATAGAAAATGTATCGCTGTCAGAATATCAAAACTCAAACCAGAGATAATTCTGTGTAACCATAGCAGTTCTGAAACTCGAATCCTTTTTTTCGTGGCTGGATCAGTGTGGTTTTTAGCGAGGGGGCTTATGCGTATAATTACATAGACACACTTATTTTCTGCATGACAGCCTTCCTGCCATAATAGCTTCTGTTTTCAGGGGGAAAAAGAAGAATGGGTATCAGGTAAATTGGAATTCTCTCATGTTTTTTTCACTAAGCCTGTGTCCGAAATTACTTTTTCTCTTTCTTTTCTGAAAGGATGACTGTGTAACCAAAATGGAGAAGGCTAAAAGGGGCAAGTTGATATGGGGCTGTAAATCTTCACGTTAGATGCTACTCTAAATTCTCTTTTCATTCAGTGTCATGGACAGCCTGATGAATTCAGACTCCTCGCCTGGCACCACCAACAACTGGTTTAAGAATCAATTACTTCAACATGCTGCTCTTAATACCTTCATTTGCATATTTAATAGGGCTGGAAATCTCTTGGTACTTCACTCAATTTCCATTTCCATATTTTTTCTGTATTTTGATGACATCCGCCAACTTTTGACCACAGGGCTTTGGTTTGTGAGATGTTAATGAATGAAATATAAAAGGTCGCTGACAACGAAACATCTTCCCTCGCTTGGCCCTCATGTTTCTTCTAAATAGAGGTACAGAGGGCAATATCAAGGCATTCATTAAGAGGTTGTGGTTCGCACTTATTATTCAGTTATCGACCCTAATCTGAAATTTGCATCATGCTTTATTCTTTATTCAGTGGTAATCGATGTGTGCGAGCCTGTTGAGTTTTAAAACCGGTGATTGACATTGATAAATGGGGGTGCCAGTACAACACAGAACACAAAAACTGAGCCGAAGGAGACGAGACGCCGTGGAGGTGCAGAGGGACGCATTAGGGAAGAAGAAATACAAAATCATTAAACCCGAGGAAGATACGTGGAGACGGCCAACGTTTTACTGGAAGAGGTAAAGGAGAAAATAGATGATCCAAGTCTGTGGAGAAAGAAGAAAGCCTGGTTTTCAAGTTGATGTGCAGACACCCGATCAGACAGCCCTTCATCCCTTAACCCCCAGCCAAGAGTAGAGTAGCGAGATGAGAGGAGAAAAGGTGGAGGGGGAGGAATCAGCTTTAGAAGTGCTGAAGCTGGATTTTTTCCTTCTTTTTTTTGGGAGAAAGAAAGAAATATAGAAAGAAGTAAAAGGGAGGAGTTCGAGAGGAGAAAGAAAGCACAAGTGCTAATCTTCTAAAACAGGGAAAAAAGGCATGAGTCAGTCAAATGAGAGCAAGGTGGAAATGTGGAGCTGAAACAATGTGTTTTTTTCCTCCGCAGCCGAGCTTTCGAGCCTGTGAGACAAAGCTTAAAAGATTCAGGCTAAAGGATCTCAACACAATACCCTGTGCCAAAGCGGTGAAGATTTCACTCCTCTAATTCAGCTGCGCGGCTTCAGTTAGATTGAATTCACGGAGGAATATGAAGGTCAGGTGCTGTACTATGTACACTCTCAATCTCCGTGGCCATTAGTGCTTACTTATAAAGCCATTAATGTCCATTATCATAATTACCTTTGCTTACTCGCACAGTGAAATCTGCAGAAGTCCCCCAGAATTCTCTCTGCCAGAGCGTTTCTCACAGCCTCGCCAACCTCCCCCCCCCCCCCCGCGCCATCAGTCGTCTTCCGCTCTTCCACCTGACTGCCCTCACCTTCTTCCCGTTTTAAAAATACAACCCCGGAGCCGCCTCATGCATATGTTCGCTTGCCACGAAAAGGTGCGCCATTAATATGCGAGTGCATGTCATGAATTAGTAAACGCAGCCACCCTCTTCGCCAGCGCGGTGTGTGTCAAGTTCAGTGACAACGTAGCAGAAGGAAGACGTTTGGCGGGTTGTACCGATGCACCTCCCCGCCGACCGTTTGAACAAGCAGGGCTGTTGTTCCCCTTAAGGGGGCAATATGTCCCCGTTCCATACCTGCAATTCAGCTCCCAAAGGGACGCGGCTTCCTACGCAGCACAATCCCTTCTGCTGCGGAGAACTCACAAATAGAACTTTTTCGAGATCTCACTGTCGTCGGGACAAATGTGGACCGTGTAGGTTGTGCATTTTTTATCTCCTTGCTTAGTGCAAAAAAGAATCTCCCCTTATACATCCAATCCCTCCTAGACCTCATTAGTGAATGGCTCTCTCGTGACAGCGCGCCTCACTTTTCTTTGCCCACAACGGACATCCAGCGGCACTATATTTTTTTTTCTCCCTCGAGTGAGTTTTCTTTTTTTCCCGGCTGCTGAATTCGCCAAGCGCCGCGGTACTCGGGGTCAAAGGTTGATAACGGCCAACAATCCAATTTCACAGCGCCTGCCTCTGACAGACACCGTGTGATCTTGGGCGGGACCCCTCCCGATTCCTCTCTCTGCATATCCTCAAGAACACTCTGAACTTAATCAAACTTTAATTAGCCCTCTGCTTTTGGTGATAATTGGCAGTCGAGGCAGGGCCAGAACTCTGCTCCTGCAGGATGCGGTCTCTGAACGTATCCACGGCTAATCATGGAGGGGAAGATGTGGGAGCCATTGGCCATAATCTGTCCAACAAAAACTGACGAGACCAATGCGTGAATCTTTGTGTGTGTGTGTAACAGTATGTCAAGTACATTTACATGCACATATGTTGGTATTAAAGGCCAGTCTGTCTGGTCAGACTGCATACAAGAAAAAGAAGTGGCAGTCCAAGCTTTATTTACCGGACTCCATTCCTTCCACCCTACCTCTTTCCATTCATAAATTGAGTACTTTCACACAAAACGCGATTACGCGGCAAAAAACACTTTTTTTCCAAAGGCATCAAAAAATATATATGAAACAACAACACAGAGGCACCATAGTCCAGACAAAGACAGCAAATTGTATCACTCCTTTCAACCTTGACAAAGGCATCAATACCGGTATCCACTCCTTCCATTCTTACCTTTCACAATAAAAGCCCTAGAACATATAATATTCGCAAGGTAGTATTTCACATTTTTGTGTCGTTTCTTCGTCTGTAAATGCCTTAACCTTGTCTTGAACGTTAACACACATTTCCACAAAGACAGTGTGGTGAAACTTTTAGATAACTGGGCAGTGCACGCTACTTTTAGGAGTTTAGGATTACGCAATAAAAGGATGGAAGGAAGCAGAAAATGTACTAGTGGTTGAAAGAGTAATGATCGTTGGACGTGGTCAAAGCCTCTCAGTGAGGTAAAAAGACAGGCCTTGAAGCCGTAATTTCACATATGATGTCTGCCTGGACAAACAAAAGACAACATCAAAAATAACATTTTCAGTGATGCACCTCCACTGCACTCTATACATTAAAGGTTCATGGCTTAACCGAATAGAGTTTCTACAATATGAGAGCAGTAAAAGAATCGCATTGGAGAAAATTGACCCATGTCGGTGATGTGTGCGCGGTATCGAGCAGTATAGGCAGAAATATGATACATGGGGTATGTTTTAAGAGCTAAAAAGTAATAAAAAACAATTATGGTCTAAGCCTCTTTGACCTGATGGAGAAAATCCATGCCAACCCAATCTTGTTGTAGGTGCTATGATCTACTGAATCGAATGCCCTGTGAAATGAAATCAATGGAGTTACTCACTCCTGAGCCACATCAATCTGCTGAGATTGTGGTTGCGCATGTGGATTTAGAGGCCTACTGCCCCCCCTAAGAAGACTTGAGGTCAATAGCATTAATGTGAAAAGTTTGAGGATAGCAACAGGGCACATCCCCCCCCCCACTCAGGTTACAACACATTTTCGAGTCAGTGTTTAACACCGGCAGTGGTGGGCGACGAAGTGCAGTAGTTTCCTTTTTGCAAGAGAGCAACTAAACGGAATCACTCCAGTGTGACGAGACTTTATTCAGGTTTTTCCTGACAGTTGAAGTCTGTGCTTGGATAAGTGACTGTTTCCGCAGACACAAATAAGAGAATGCAAACGTTGCTGTACCGAAAAAAACCCCACAACAGAAGAGTAATCAATATCTTTGAGATAAGTTGAGTCTTGATTGAAGTGAAATTTGCAGAATTGATCGCTTTCTGTTTTATATGCCCGTTCCTTTTCTTCCCCCAACAAACTGCAGCTCCACTCATTACTTCCCTGCTTTATTTTACTCCTTGTCTATGTGCTGCCAAGAGTACCGATAGTCCTAGAGGCATTTAACAGCATTTATGATGTATGTACACAACAGCATGTGTGTCTGGATGTCTAATTGCACAGGCTGACGAGTCCAGAGACGGTGTCCTACTTCTTATGCATTAAAAAATTATACATTGATGTCCATAATTTGAGTTTTCATTGACTTTATAACCCTATGTGGGCAACGAGAACATCGTGAAGCAATATAATTCTGCATTTTATCTTTTATCACACTGCAGATTTAAGCATGAATAAATAACCCTGTCTCCTACAAAATTACATTTTCATATAACTATACTCCATACTCAATTACGTTTAGAGGGAAAAACATTTTCTCCTGAATTATGGTTTTAAACCAAACAAATAAAAATAAAAAACATCATGTTTGGCTTAAAATTAATAGGTTTGTTACATTATTAATAGGGCTATCAAACTTTAAAAATATTTGATTACAATTGATCACATGATTGTCCATGATAATAACAAATTAATAACAGATTTTTTTTTCTCTGTTCACAATGTACCTTAAAGAGAGATTTGTCAAGTATTTAATACTCATTAATATAGTAGTGGGCAAATATGCTGCTTTATGCAAATGTATGTATATATTTATTATTGGAAATCAATTAACAACACAAAACAATGACAAATATTGGCCTGAAACCCTCACAGGTACTGCATTTAGCATAAAAAATATGCTCAAATCATAACATGGCAAATTCAAGCCCAACAGGCAACAACAGCTGTCAGTGTGTCAGTGTGCTGACTTGCCCCAAACTGCATGTGATTATCATAAGGTAGGCATGTCTGTAAAGGGGAGACTCGTGGGTACCCAAAGAACCCATTTTCATTCACATATCTTGAGGTCAGAGGTCAAGGGACCCCTTTGAAAATGGCAATGCCAGTTTTTCCCTCGCCAAAATTTAGCTAAAGTTTGGAGCGCTACTTCGCCTCCTCTGCGACAAGCTAGTATGACATGGTTGGTACTAATGGATTCCTTAGGGTTTTTTTTTGTTTCATATGATGCCAGTTTTTTCACTCTAGCTGTAAAACGGAGTCCGATACAACCGAAAAATTGCAAGTTGCGTTAATGCGTTAAAACTATTGCGTTAACTTTGACAGCCCTAGTTTAAATTGAAACAAAACAAACCAAAAGAAAGCGTAACAATTACTTTGTTAGCTTTAGAAAAAAACATCATGGTGTGACTTAAAATAACTATGTTTGTTATGATATTAAGCTAATTTAAAATAAGTGAACTTTGACTTTTGGTTTCACACGGGACACGAACTCTTGGGTCCTGTGTTTCTTTGACTCATCCACCAGCCCGAACCTCCTCCCAGCACGGACTAATCATTACAAATGTATTAGCCTATAAGTCAAAAACAAATGTAATCCGCAACAAAATAAGTTTCCCCCTCGAAACATAATTTCAAAGTTTTGTTGTATGGGAACATGATTTGTAGGAGACAGGGCTGGAATAACATATGAGACAGGCTAATTAACACATCTTGCGACACAAGGACGGACAATCGTGAGTTCTTCTAAGTCATTTCTGCATCATTCCAGCTTCCAGTGTTACGACATGACTTTTTCATTCGGGGATTATTGTCGAGATTTATCTGAACATGCTCAAGTTCATTTGAGCTCCAGCTCTGAGCCTTTAAAACTTCTTAACATTAGCGTAGCAGTATCAAACTCTCCCAGTGTCTTTGGGCTTATCCTCTTTACTGCGTAGATTTATCCATTCCTTCAGTTGTCATATCCGTTTTGTCCGCCAGCCCGGTGTCATTACAAGTTACATGAGCTGTCTCGCTTGTCACTTTTGCAGCAAAGGAAATATGTATAAAGTGCTCTGAATTGGATTAATTAAACTTAATGTCATACATTATAGCCTTTTCTTTAACCGTGAGTCATTGACAGTCAGTGACATATTGACAACATGGACAAAAGACAGAACCAGGTAGAAGCAGCCTTGGGACTTTTGTATTATTCAATGGAATACCTGCTGGCTGTCCTTGGAAGCAAAGCACTACGACCATGACAGGAAAAAAATAGGACATTTAGCTAAAGACATCTGTCGAACTTTGAATGTCCCTCATTGATTATGAGGCTTCGTATTGACAGACTCTTAGGGCTGCTTATACATCGGTTGGTGTTTGTTTTTCTGGTTTACTCTTTGAGTGTGTGTTGGCCCAAGCCGCCCAAGGTCCAATACTCCGGGGGGATCCCTCTATGCGCTGATTTGTGATCGGATTTTGAAGTTCCCTTGTAGAGCACAACAAAGTTACCTCCCAAGGACGTAGTATTAGCATTCAAGGATACCAGACACAGACTGGGCTGGACTCGTCTCCCTGCTGGGCTGGTAAAAAAAGCAAACGGTGGGGGGAAAAAGGGAAAGGCCTTTGAAGCGCAGGCTTCACGGACTAGTCAATAGCTGGTATTGACCCTTCCCGCTTTTATTTAATAAGGTTCCCATTCCTAAGGCCTGATTTCCTGGCTGCTCATTGCTATGCTAGCGGTGCTGCAGCATGCTGTCATACTGCTGATGCCACGTATTTCCGCATTGATTACACCTCTGGGATTAGCTCAAATGCAAATGCGAGTGTGTGTGTGTGTGTGTGTTAAGAGTGCTTGAGAGGAGTGAGTAAAAGACTATCGCAGCCTTAGAAAAGACTTATCCACTTGTGATTGTTTGCACATGCTGGTATTATACAATCTATACTTTTCGAAACCAGCTGTCATGCTTGCAACACAGGCATGGAGATAAATAAATAAAGAAAAAAGGCAGTGTAAAGTCTATTCATGTCTATAAATATAGCATCTAACAGATTCCCTCCCCCACATATGCACCTAAAAAAACAATGGGAAGCCTCCAAACCATTGCAGGCACACTGTATACACTGGCAGCTGTGAGAATCTGGCTTCCTTGAAAAAGCCTGGGAAACGTTACAAGGGGAAAGGAAACGGCGTCAGGCAGGAGCGAGATTAACATGCAGCAAAAGATGTCCCCTGTCTTATAATTACGCTGTGGATTAAACTGTGATCAGGCCCCTCCGAATTGATCTTCATGAAAGCATCAGTGAGCCGCGGCGTCCTTGCGCGTTTACCGAGTGCAGTAACTGTACACTCAAGCATTTTACCTCATTAAGTAAATCCAATCTTGATTTGGTGAACAGCGCATGTTTGCAGATGTGAAGGTCAGTGCACGCCTTTGTGCCACGTTTAATTCATGTTTGCCTCTTTTGTGTGCAGGTGATGCTCCTTTTGTGTGTCGTGTGAGATGTTGAGCAATTCTTTGCAGGGTCGGGGAGTAACTAGTAACGTGTAATGTTGTTATGTGATTAAATTACAATAAATGTAATACCATACAGAAAAAAAAATCAAAATGTTGGTGATTTTAAAAGGGGTTACACCAGAATATATTATTTTTAGGTATAATGTGTAGAATATAACATTCATTCTTTGCGTTCTTTTAACTAGTGGATAAGTGGTCACAGGATGTTTTTTTCGACTCACCAGCCAACTCTCTCTCGCTCTCGCTGGTTTCTCGACTCTCCGGCCGTCTCTTTCTTTCTCTCGCTGGTTTTTCAACTCTCCGGCCGTCTCTCTCTCTCACTTCTATTTTTGAGTCACAATGCCATGATGTCTTATTTTTTGAGTCACCAGCCATCTCTCATATTTTATTTTTGAGTGACCAGCCATCTCTGTTTTATTTTGAGTCACCAGCCGTCTCTGTTTTATTTTAAGTCACCAAACATCTGTCTTTTATTTTATGAGTCACCAGCCATCCCTCTCTTTGTCCCCCCTCTCAGGCGTGTGGACCATGTTGTCGAACAAGAACGCCTTTAAGAGCTGGGAATTATTTTCCTTCTGAAATCCCAAATTAGCTCAAACATTGCTGTACAGTGGAAAGCGTTTTTCTTTTTTTTTTTTTATCAGGGGTGTAAAAGCTAGCAGCATCAGAATGCTTTATGTCAAACATGACAAATCATTTAGCTTTATTTATGTGTTAGAAAATTAATCAAAAAGCAATCAAATGGAATAAGTTACATTACAGTATTTTCGTGAAGTAATTCAAATAGTTACATTACGAATTACATTTTCAACAGGGTAACTCAGTAGTATGTAACCCGTTACATTTCAAAAGTAACCTTCCCGACACTGATTGTTTGTTGTACAGCAGGTACAGTACACTCCTGTGTTAAACATCGACTGTCCTATAGCTTGTTGAAGTCAGGCAGGTTGAAATCAGGTCATTCAATGACCTCCTTTCCCTCTCGTTTTAACAGCTTGATGTGTCAGTGCCATGACACTTGTAAGTCTCTTCTGTACCCGCCATGGTTGGATTTGAATAATTTTACAAGCTGCTTGTATGTGGCTAGCAATTTCAACAACCTGCTGATGCCTTCACCCAAATAAAATGCCCTAAATAACAACAGTGGTGGAAAATACCTCCATTTTCTGCTACCTTATACTCTTTCACTACATTTCAGAAGCTAACATTGTACGTTTTACTCCACTACATTTAAATGACAGCTTCAACCACCAGCTTTGAAGGTTATCAGCTGATTGAATGGTCATTAGCAATGGTTATCGGCACCATAGATATGGGTTAGAAGTTGCCTGCTACACATACTAGTATCTCTGGTGGCTGTATTAATTATAACTGGAGCAAAGGGGGAAGTCAGGTGACGTGGTATGAAGAGCGACAAAGTCTGTGTGTGGAGGAGGTTGGGGTGGATGGATGGATGGATTAAACAAACACAGGAATTTCACTCAGGAGACTGTTGTTCGTGTCCCATGTGAAACCAAAAAGTCAACGTTGACTTATTTTAAGTAACTTACGTACTTAACTAATGCCAAGTTGCGTAAGTTACGTAACAAGCATACTTATTTTAACCCAATCTTTTCCTAAACCTAAAGTTGTTTTGTTGCAATTCACAAAGTTAAGTTTCACTTTCACAACATGGTAGGTGCAATTTGGCCCGTCTAGAGGCATTAGAACGGTTGTGGTAACCACTGATAACGCCCATTCAATTGGCTGATAACATTCAAAATGGGTGATTCAACAAATGCAAAAGACAGCCCTGATGTTACAACAAAATCCTATAAGAACGGACCAGTAAGCTGGAACCAAAACTGTCCGAAGACCTTGCTGAAATGACTGGATATAAGAGATTCTCCATGAATGCCACTGCATGCAAAAAAATGTCTCAGAACTGTATAGAAAAAGATGGCTATATAAGTCATTTATTTCTTATTCTTTTATAAAATATTACTGTACAAACTTACTAATATAAAAGATTGACAAGAAAAAAAGTCAAACTTTCAGATTATTTGCAAGCACGTCTGTTTTAAAATCCCAAGAATTTTTTTTTTTAAAAGAAGTGATAAAAATTCCCAGTGAGTAATATTTTAAAAAGAAATCATAAAACCCAACTCCACAGCACATTCTGACTCACCCTCTGACAACCTCTCGCCACCTCATCTTCCAAGTTCCTCATAGGGCCAAAAAGGAAAAATAGACATACTGTCCACAGACTGTGGTCGTCTTTATCTAGTCTCTGCTGCCAAATCATGTTTATAAAACTGACATTCCCTTTACTGAGAAAGTTTCAGACCGCAGCTTCACTTCACACATGCACACCAACATGGTTTTCTTGTCTGGAAATAGCGAAGTGAGAGGTCTTTGGCTTCCCAGGGGAACCGTACCAAGCCGAGATGCCATATGGAGGTGGGTGTACTGTACCATGTCTGGTGGTGGGAGTGTGGCGGAACTACAGAAACAATCCAGGTATGGAGGATGTCACCATTAAAAAGTCAACCTCCCGAGGGACGGGGCATGATGGGAGTTGCGGTTCGCCATCAACCGCTCTCGCACCCCGGGTTCCGTTCGCACAGCTGTCACAGCTGCTTGGCTCGGATGACAGGTGGGGGACATCGATGGAAGAGATGGAGAGGGAGAATCGTTTCATAGTCCGCCAATGTAAAGTGCGAACATCTGTTTGCAATAAAATATAGACAAAGAATCAAGCTGCAAATCACAAGAGAGAAGTTATACAAGGCTTGATTTGTGCCAGAACATAAAGTCCAACCTTCCAGACTGGACCAACACCTACACTGTAGATTTGTGTCACAAGTACAACTTTGCTGACCTTTTTAACAAACAAAATGTGTGATATTGACCAGTTAAAATGGTTTTGACACTGTTGACATCTGAGGGGGCGGTCACACAGAGTCCAATACGACCGACATTTAGCTTCCAGTTTTTCTTCGGGTTTTTTTCTCGCTAGAAACAACTGCAATACCAAAGCCCTATGGGACAGTTTGTTGTCAGTCATGTTGCAGTATGGAATAGAGTGTCTTCTCACGTTAAATGTGTTGTTTTTATGTTTTTACAAGGGCTATCGAAGTTAACGCGCTAACAAGGTGTTAAAACTAATTTGTTTTAACACCACTAATTCCTTTAACACATTAACGTACTCTGACATTTTTTAGACTGCAGCGGGCACAGTTTTAAAGCTAGAGTGAAGATACTGGTATCATATGAAACTAGAACCTAAGGAATCCATTTGGTACCAGCCATGTCATACATAGCTCGCAGAGGAGGTTAAATAACGCTCCAAACTTTAGCTAAATCTTGGCAAGGAAATACTGGCATGGTCATTTTTAAAAGTGGTCCCCTTGACCTTTGACCTCAAGATATATGAATGAAAATGGGTTCTATGGGTACCCACGAGTCTCCCCTTTACAGACATGCTCACTTTATGATAATCACATGCAGTTTTGGGCAAGCCAAAGTCAAGTCAGCACACTGACACACTGACAGCTGTTGTTGCCTGTTGGGCTTGAGTTTGCCATGTTATGATTTGAGTATATATTGTATTGCTGAATGCAGCACCTGTGAGGTACTGTGAAGAATTGTCATTGTTGTGTTAATTGATTTCCAAGAATAAATAGAAGCATACATTTGCATAAAGCAAGCACGTTTGCCCACTCCCATGTTGATAAGAGTATTAAATAATAGGTACATTTTGAAAAGATAAAAAAATGTGTGATTAATTTGCAATTAACTATAAACAATCATGCAATATAATTGCAATTTAATATTTATATCGATTGACGGATTGTTTTTTACCAAACAAGTAGCAGCACGCGTAGCAATATTTTCATCCAAGTAGGATAACAGAAAAGGGGTCTCCTCATCCTTCAGTGATGTGTTGTAATGTAGCCCTCTTCCTTTTGTGCTTTCAAGAAACCATCTAAAGCTTGCTAACAGTAGGGCGTTGTCACCAGGTACTTGCGTAGCCCGCATGCAATGCTACCAGACATGACCGATAAACAAGACGAGAGAGAGGAGAACTTTCTCGCGTGGCACCTTTAACTCAGAATATCTACTGATGCCAAGTTCCAATCAGATACCAATCGAAAGCCCACCATGACTAAATTAATGTCAATGAGAGAAGAAATACTTTACTCATACTTTTTACATAAATAAATGTATGGGTGGGTTGATAAAAAAAAACCCTGAGGGCTTGTAAAAGGAGCCCACCTAACATTGAAATTAAAGACAGCTGTAAATAACAGTGAAATCGTTGTTTTTGAAAGGCTAAACGCCAACAAATATGGATTGAAACAGAATAGTTAGTTCGATTTTGCTACTAAGAAGCAAAAAATATATATATATTTTTTAAACAGTTTGATAAATAGACTTTTGTATAGATTAAATGGTGATCGGTGACATTGCGGATTTCTGATCTGCTCAATAAAAGGTCAGTATTGGCAATGGTACCAATCCGGCGAAGCATATCAGTGAATCCCTACTTGAAATCAGAAAGCAGGATTTGTTTTATTTACCATTCCTCTGTGTGGGGGGGTTTTACTGCTGCTGATTGGTTAGAGGAGCTGTCAATTATGGCTATAATGCCCAATGATGACCGTGAGTGTGGCATCATCTCAATTATTGGGGGAAACGGAGCACCAACATGTCACATCTTGCTGCATTGTATGCTGGCTTATTGTGGTTTGGTGTTTAAATTGCTTAGTCATATTTTGACAGAAAAAGACTCCCAGCTAAGCAAATGGGTGTCTGCGCTGTGTGGTGAAAGCATGACTAATGAAAACCGGTACGTCCCCATAGCTGTGGGCTTGTGCCTCTGCACTCTCGGCTCAGCCGTCACATCAGACGCGACGATATTCTGCTTTACAGTATACAGCCGGTTTGCACAACATTGTTTATGATGACTGTCTTGTTAGGGGCCCCGTGTTGTCCAATGTGCTCCAGGCACTGTGGTTTTGACTTTTTTTCTGTCCCCCTGACCCGTCAGATCAGCAGCATCTCTGTGTTGTGGGACAAAATCAAACACTTATTAGGGTAATTCTACCTCAGCTTGAATACGTTTCATTTAAACGATAAAAAAAAAGTTGAAACATCAACATTTCACAAGCTTATTTCGACGGGATATTGATAAAAATGGCTTACAACCAAAAAATGCAGCTTTTCTCAAAAGAAAAAAAATATGCCGAATCTGTGAAGAAAATGGAACCATGGTCCCAAATCAGAGTCATCACTATGTTTATGTTCAGCCCTGAACCTCTCCTTAAAAGCAATTTCCTTCCCTTCCCCGAAGTTGGGGACAATCTTTTGAAATCCTGCGAGTAAGAGGAAAGGGAAATATTGAACTGACATCTACAGAATTTCAATGTGGTGCAAGAAATATATTATCATACAGTAGGGTCCCTGCATGTTTCCACGTGTACATCAGGAGGAGGAGGAGGAGGAGGGAGTAGCTGTGTTATATAACGGACAAACTTTCTGACAATAAAAAACAATGCAGAAGTTGTGCGTGTGTGTGCTGAGGTATACATGTACTGTATGTAGATGTACTGTGTGGGTGAGAGTCTATGCAGTTGTAGCTACAGTATATTGTTCTGCGCCTTTGTGCATATTTGAGAGCGTGTGCATGCATGTGTGCGGACATATTTGTGTATGCACGTGTGTGTGTGTGTGTGTGTGTGTTTGTGGGAGCATGCTGAGCGAGCCTGATAACCGGAATGTGCGGTCACCTTGCTCCGTGATTAAAGGTTTGCGCTCTTTAGCTGCTTAAAAGGAGGCCGTTTGTCCTCAAAAGGGGAAAAAGGAACACAGCGAGAAAAAAAAGGCATGTTTTATCAGTCAAAGCCAGAACTCAATATTTTGCTATTTTTTTTTTCCTCAGATCGGGCTTATTCACAAGGTCCTATAGGTGAAATGCCTTCAAAGATAATAAAGAGATTAAGATCACATTCAGAAATCCCTACCAGGGCGAGAGAGGAAAGCTTTTGAAATAAACAAAGCGGTCCAACTTTCTACAATTTCACACTTTTTTTTTTTCTTGTCGCTGAGTGCTTTGGATTTGGCTTATGCTTAACTTCTTAAATGTTCACATTAAGATCTTCTGATGCATTCATGACGATTTTATTTTTTTTTCTTCCCAAGGTCAGCTATGGAAAAAAGGATAAAAAAAAACAAGAAACCAAACCCATAGACTGAATGATTAAAAAGAAGAAAAAAAATCTATCTTGGAAGATATTCATCTTCAGCAAAAAAAAAGGTTTCTGACTCAACCCGTGCTTGGAAAAAAAAATTAATTTGTGCAAATCGAATGAAAGCCGAAATTACAAATAATGTTTCTGGAACAGGAGATGAGATACTTGATTATTCTATTGGCCGTCTAATGAAAGCAGTGTATTGGTCACTCTCTTTCCAAGCTGTCATCCATTGTCATGCTGTCGGAGAATTTGGAGGGACACCACGTGGCCCCAGGTGTCAGTTTAGACTTGGAAATGACAATGTCACACTGCCAATGTCCTTTATCCTGCTTGCTCGATGATACCATAACTAGCAGGCAATCAGGACTCCTACAATTGGATACAGATGAATTGGCTTCACATTTATTAATCAAATTCCAAACTTCTGAAGTCATTTTCATGCCAAGCTGTGAAATTTATACGATGTGGGATGCAGGAGCTAACAATGACTAAGGCCTTTAGCCATCAAGTTAATATTTTTGACACTTGTTGTCATCTACTAAAGAGAATTTTTGACTTCCGTTCATCCTTTAATTAAACTAGTAAAATGCCCGTTCGGGGCATGGCCATTTTGGAGCACATGCTCGTTCAAAACCGGCCGATTGCTTGGCTCCTGGTATTCTATCACTAGGGCTGTCAAAGTTAACACTATAATAACGTGTTAACGCAAATTATTTTTAAAAGCAGTAATTTCTTTAACGCAAATCGATCTTCCGGAGGTTGTAGCAGGCTCAGTTTTAAAGCTAGAGACAAGATACTGGCATCATATGAAACTAGAACCTAAGGAATCCATTGGTACCAACCATACTAGCTCGTCGCGAAGGAGGTTAAATGACACCCCAAACTTACGCTAAATTTTGGCGAGGATTCTATGGGTACCCACGAGTCTCCCCTTTACAGACATGCCCACTTTATGATAATCACATGCAGTTTGGGGGCAAGTCATAGTCAAGTCAGCACACTGACACACTGACAGCTGTTGATGCCTGTTGGGCTTGTGTTTGCCATGTTATGATATGAGCATATTTTTAATGCAAAATGCAGTACCTGTGAGGGTTTCTGGACAATATTTGTCATTGTTTTGTGTTGTTAATGATTTCCAATAATAAATATAAACAAGCATTTGCATAAAGCAAGCATATTTGCCCACTCCCATGTTGATAAGAGTATTAAATACTTGATAATTCTCACTTTAAGGTACATTGTGAAAAGATAATAAGTGTGGGATTAATCACGATTAATCATGGACAATCAAACGATTAATCACAATTAACTTTTCTAATCGATTGACAGCCCTAATTAAAACTAAACATGCCGCATGTGCAAATTGCACCAACTTTGACAGTGCACGTCCCCGGCAATATACCCGCCAAGTGTGAAGTATATCGGACCGACGGTTCTCGAGATATGCAAAGGACATACCCACATGCAGATAGAGATTCCTTGCTTCAAAGTTAGAGTTCCTTTCTGCTTTCCTTGCCTTCCATCCACTCCTTAAGGTCAAGTGAGAAAGGTGACTGGTGTTGTCAGTGAATGCAGCATGCCCTCCTGTAGTAGCAATGTTGTTGAAATGACCCTCGCGCACAACCACTAATCAGGACTGTCACAAGGGAGGTCCTGCCCCCATCGACACATTGACAGCCATTGGTGCAGAGCCACTGCCCTGCTATTAATAAAAGAGTCACATTTACATAAGGTGACAGGTACACAGTGCTCACGCCCCGCCCACCCACAAGGACTCCGCACACACACTGACTCACTGGACCTACAGTAAAGTAAAAAGTGATGGTTACTCAGTTTCTTTATGCGTACGGAGCTCCTTTTATTGCTTGAGGAACGATCCATCATTAATTTTCTTAAATTTATCACACTGGATTTTGGAGATTGTGATTCATCTTCAGTGTGCTGAATGCCAATGTGACAGTTTGTCATACAGCATTACGCAGGATTAAACCAAACATTATTTTTGAATAACAATTATCACAACACGCAAGGCGACAGACTGCTTATGAACACCTTAAAAAAACAAGAAATCAAACTAAACAAAGAGATACATTAACAGGCAGAAGCTACAATTTCAGTTGTCACTTAAAGACAGTTTTTTTTTTGGCACTGTATTATTTTATGGCATCAAATCATCTCAGTCACTAAGAACACACATTAAGTAGAAGACATGAGAGCATCAACCCAATGGGCTATTTCAAATGTGGAGCTTTGCTATGTTACTTTATCTGCTAAACTGTAATTATGCCCAGAAAAAAGAGCCAATCATAATTCAAAACTTCTATACAAAATGTCCAAGGCCATGTTCAGACTGATTTTAGCCCTGCAGGACCCTCATTCACTTCAATGTAGCCAGTCCGGCATCAACGGCGGGCAAATTAAATACATGCAAACACACATTCCTGGTAGATTACTTTGCTATTTGTAGAGTTTGTTTATCCAATCTGATCTATCATATGAAAGGTTCAAATATCCTTAGATATAATATTAAGTAGGGTTGTGCAATATCCATCAGGTGTGGTGGAAGGTCAAGGGGTCTGTCATCTCTGCCAAAGTATCATCCGCATAGAATGATAATTTATGTTCCGTATTACCCACCTCAACATCTCTAATGCCGGCATTCGCCCTGATGCTTCAAGGCAATTTTTACGATCCAATCACACAAGGTTACGCACTGTCAGATCTTGGCGTCATGATCACAATTTAAGATTGTGGGGACAAGAGTCCACACAGGTTTTGAGTGATTTATGTCAGTGATATTCTACAGTTTTGTTTGTGTTCTGTATCCGTACATCTGGGCATGTTATAAGAGAGCGGTACGGGTGTGAGTAAGACCAATTATTGAAGCATTTGCTCGTGTTTTCAATTGTCAAATCTGCAATGTGTATCCGAGTGTTGTCTTTTTTTTCCGTCTCATTAACGGTTATCTGTCTAACTGAGACAAATGCCTCAAAGAAAGAAATTAAGGTGTAATATGTGACCTGCTCCATCATTATGAGTCACATTGACCCCGAAACACATTTTGAGTTATCTGTCTGACTGTAAAGAGGAAAGTCTCAGCTTTATGGCAATACCAAGATTATCTTTCTACGACAAATATTCAATGAGATATGCTCTTTCAAAGTTTGACTGTCATGAAACATTACTTTTGAGAAAAAGGGCATTAAAGATAAGAATTCATATTCAGCCATTTTTTGCATTGATTAAAACACATTTATTAAGACTCAAGTCTAAATGAACACAATATTTCTTGGTCAAAAGTGACAACCAACATTTCATAATGTAGCCTACACATACTTACATGCATACATGTGCATAGTCACGAGCACGTGATGTGCACGAGGCCACGTGCACGCGTATGACCACAAGCAGTACAGTAGATAGGGCTAGAAGTCCATGTAGAAAAGAATCCAAAATTGATGGAATAAAATTGATAAAATATATAAAAAATATACTGTACATATGATATAATATATAGTATATATGTTTATTTCAATATAATAATAATTATATGAAGAACACACAATTAAAAATATTAAATATGGAGCCATGTGCACACAGGTACATGCACAGTCCATATCCAAAAAATAAAAAAAACATACTAGAAAATGGATAACATATGAACAAATATTATGTACATATTATGTATGTACAATGTTATATAATATAATATATAATAGAAATATAGACATAATAGAAAGACTATGAAATGTGGTGCCTGTGCTCATTCTGCTGGCTTCTTCTGCAGCTCACTGTATCCTTTGACAGGGTCATGTGGGAGCTGATCTTCTCAAGGAGATCCAGATGTTTCTCATCTACAAAATGACATAAAGGGAAAAGCATAAAGTGAAAAATCAAGTCATCTCAAAGATTTTAGGCTGACTAAATCATGTTGAATCATTGTTGAATGAGGCCTGATCATTATCATATCAATACAGCCCTATATTCATTAACATAGCCTATTCACCATGTGATATCAGATTAATATACAACATATCATTTTACTATACATTAAGCTATTTCTTTTGCTATTTAAAATGATATCCTCCAAGAGACGCACACCTGAGACAGACAGACAACTCAGAGACACACCTGAGACAGACAGACCACCAGAGAGACACACCTGAGACAGACAGACTACACACAGTGACACACACATTATTAGCTGCTATTAATGCTTCTTAGCCTGCTCTAGGGATTTTAAAAGTCTTTAAAACAAACAGATAAAATAAGGATAGTGTAGTTTAACTATAAGAATTTACCATCAGTCATTTCTTTCATCTGGTCGCGTCTTCTCTCCATCTCCTCCGGTGTAGAGAGCGGCGCTGTTTTACAGTTTGCAGCTACACTGGTACTCCCGGCCGGGCGATCTCAGTCTCCATAACACTGTCCTGATTTAATAACTATAATCAGAGACATTTCGTGCCACCATCGGCTCAGCCATGAGTGGAATATCTTCCTCCTCGCCTTCCTCCAACTCTCTTTCTCCGTCCTGATCAGCGGATTGAGAGCTAGCCTAGCCTCTAGCGTTAGCAGGGCGTCCAACCCGACTCGGCGCACCCGCTGTCCTCATCGCCCGGTGCGGTGAAATAATCTGAAATTAAGTCGGTCCAGTTGTCGTCAGATGTAGCACCTCTAACAGGAATTTAATTTAAAAATCGAGCGATGTTTTCCTCACGTGAATTCATCTTGTCAAGCCAGTTATCTCCCCTGTCAACCAGCTCTATTGAGCCGCGTCAATACACAGCGGACTTCCGGTAAAAACTTTACGACAACGTTATGTTTAAGAGCTTCAAAACTAGACTTATCATTTGAATTTTACATCGATTCTTACTTTGTATTAAAGCTGAGACTTTATTTATTCAGAAACGAATAAAAAAAAAAAAAACTCAAAACACACTTTTTCATAAAAAAACGTGTTTTTACAAGAATGCGCTGCCGCGACTTACGACTCATTTTGATAGAGCGGGTCACATTTGGTGATGACGGCGTGCAGAGGATGGCTGGCGTTGTCCAGTATGGCCAGCAGTCTGTTGAATATTCTTTCCTCTGACACCGTCACCAGAAAGTCAAGCTCCATGCCGACCACGGAGCTGGTCCGCCGCCTGATCAGTTTGTCCAGTCTTGGATGTCCCTCTTATATAAAAAGCGTCTTGAGATAACTTCTGTTATGATTTGACGCTATATAAAAATAAATTTAATTGGATTGAAATTCTTTTAGCAGTGTGTATGCGAATGTGTCCTGGGCCACATTAAGCACCGCCTACTCTACTGATGTCCAGTCAGGTGGCCAGCTGATCCGCGGGATCACCGTGCCCTTCAGGTAAATAGACAGGCAGACACGGGCAATTGTCAGCATTGAAACGGTCTCTGTGCTCTACTGAAGCCTGTCGGTACGACTGTATTTTATTAAAATATATCTTGCTTATAGGCTACATATCTACAGACTATCAGACTAGGCACGCAAAGTGCATTATTATCATACTGTGGGTGTTTTTGTTCCGATGCTTTGCGCGGAGCTGACACCCGACCGCACGCCCGCCTGTTCTCTCTCCTCCCCGGCTCTCTGGAGCGCTGTACCTCGCTGTTGTCTTGCAAAGGCAGCGGTGCCGGCAACGCGGAGGTCCCCGGGGACCACCGGTACAATAACCTTTTTATTTTGATGTTAATACAATGTACCAGAATTCTTGAATATGTAAGATATTACTACTGACGGCTGCTGTATTAGCCGTGTGTTTACTACGTGTTTATTTGCATATAGAACGGGGAAGTGAGATCGGATCACAAGTGGTCACTGGAGACGCATTCTAATGCCAGGTGTGGACAGACGTACTTAAAGCTGTCCACTTGTGATCCGATCACTGAGGACGCATGTTAATGCCAGGTCTGAACAGGGCCAAAGAGGCCTGCAGGCCCCGAGGGGTCAAGTCATCATTTTGACTATTATATTTTATTCTAATTAATATTCTTCTCTTCATTGTGTTTTCTAATGCATTTCATCACCATAAAACCTTGAATTGTGGATGTATTTGAAAGGTGCTGCGGCACTAAATAAACCTTTTTGCCTTAAGTTCTTAAGCCACTTTAGACTCGTAAAAAAAGTGAAGTTCGTGAGTGTAAAGTTCAGGTGTTTTTTATTTGTTCATTCTCTTTGGATGACCAACAGAGACAAAAAAACTATATTTGGACCAACATATAATATAATCTGTTGAGCCAACGTACTGTATATTTTCAGGCTGTAGGGAGCAAATGAGAACTCATCAGTGCTTGTCCACTGATTTATACATCAAACAAAGCATTTCATATTAAACATGAGAGTGCAGTATAGAATTAACATTTTTTAGGTTTTATTTCCAGAAAAGTGAATTCACTTCACTTTCCATGAGTAAAATAAAGTGTCAACCCTCAAACAACCCTTTTCACAAGTGCTGTTTAGGGGTCAAGATGGAGTAATCCTCACAAGTACACAAGAACAAACTCCTGTGTATGTGTGTGGATTAGTAATCATATCTTTGTAAGGACCATATTTACACCAGAAAAGTGGATTCACATCACTTTCCCATAATAAAATAATGTGTCAACCCTCAAACAACCCTTTTCACAAGTGCTGTTTAGGGGTCAAGACGGAGTAATCCTCACAAGTACACAAGAACAAACTCCTGTGTATGTGTGTGGATTAGTAATCATATCTTTGTAAGGACCATATTTACACCAGAAAAGTGGATTCACATCACTTTCCCATAATAAAATAATGTGTCAACCCTCAAACAACCCTTTTCACAAGTGCTGTTTAAGGGTCAAGACTGATTGATCCTCACAAAGATACAAGAACAAAGGCGTGTATGTGCATTTTCTTTCTCCTGAGCGTGGCATCAGAAGATCTTATACCACTTGGTCCTGTTCTTTTTTTTGGCGATCTGGTTCTCAAGATCCGCCAGCTGGGACCTCAGGGAGCTCTCAGTGGTCGTCCACTCCTGTTCTTTCTCCTGCAGAGTCTGCTGGACGCTTTCGGTGGCCTAGGGATGATAATAATTAACAGTTTAATTGTTAACCGTTTAAGGAGAAAAGCTGGTCAACCGTAACAGCCCAACGCCCGACTTTAAAAGCTGGCGCACCGTCGAGGCATCGGTTAAGAACATTTTTCAAAATTAGCATCCCTACCTTGGCCTGAAGGAGGGATGACTCCTGGCACTCGATGCGATGGCTCTCTATCTGCTGCTCAGCCTTCTCCAGAGCAGCCACGAGGGTGTTGTTGCTCTGTTTTTGCTCGTGCAGCTGAGCAGCAAAGGAGGAGCTGGTTTTCACAGTCTCCTCCAGCAGGGAGGTTTTTTCCTGCTGCCAGAGGAGACGGTCACTCGCTAGCTGATCTTCAAACTTTGTCTTCAGATCAGCCACGATGGTCTTGTGCTCCTCGTCTTGCATCTTCAGCTGGGCAAGATGGGAGCGCTGGGATGTTTCCAGCTCTGCCAAGTGGGAAGACTTGTTCTCGTGTAGCTGAGCAGCAAAGGAGGAGCTGGTTTTCTCAGTCTCCTCCAGCAGAGAGTTTTTTTCCTGCTGCCAGAGGAGACGGTCACTAGCTAGCTGATCTTCAAAGTTTTTCTTCAGATCAGCCATGGTGTTCTTGTGCACCTCGTCCTGCTTATTCAGCTGGACAAGATGGGAGTGCTGGGATTTTTCCAGCTCTGCCAAGTGGGAAGACTTGTCCTCCCGCCACATGTCATGTACAGACTTCAGCTCCTCCTCAGAATACTTTAGAGCAGCCATGATCTGACTCTTATCGGCTCTGAGTTCTTCCATTGCAGGCAGACAGTCGGACATGAATTTGTCTGTCTCCTCCCGGATGGTGACAATCCTCGTCTGAAAGAATTGTTTCTCAGTCTTCAGCAGATCTTCTGACTTTTTCAGATCTGCTGTGAGCTTCTCTATCTCTGCTCTCTGCTCGTTCAGCTGGGCTTGATGGGGCTTCGCCTCATCCTTCGTCTTTTGGAGGTCCTCCTTTGTCTTTTGGAGGTCCGCCTTTGTCTTGTTCAGGTGTCCTTGTCGGTCTTCCCTCTCAGTCTGGAGCAAGCCCTCCATCTCCCACTCCATGTTTGTTCTAGCCACAGCGAGCATCTTCCTTTCAGCGAGGATCACAGACTCCTTTTCCTCCAATTCCTTTCGAAGTGCCTCAATCTCCCCCTTCAACTTCACCAACAGGAAGTTTTGGCTCTTGATGATGCCGTCTTTCTCGCTCAGGTCTTTTGGAGCATTGTTCATCATCAAGCCGACCTTCTTCAGCTGGAAGTCCTGGCTCTTAATGATTGTGTCCTTCTTGCTCAGGTCTTGTTGAGCGTTGTTCAGCATCAAGCCGATCTTCTTCAACTGGAAGTCCTGGTTCTTGATGATGCCAGCCTTCCTGCTCAGGTCTTTTTGAGCATTGTTCAGCGTCCAGCTGAGCTTATCCAACTCGGATTTCAGGGACTTATCCCTGGCCGGAGAGGGATCACGTTTAGCCTGAGCCTTAGCGAGCTGGGCTTTCAGGCCAGATATCTCCCTCTGCAACAGGTTCTTCTCTTGACCCCAGTTGTTGTCCTGCTGTTCAGGAAGACAATCAAAGAAATTGCCCAGTTCGTCCTGTTGGACCTCCAGGAGGATTCTCCCCTCAGATGTACTGGGGGTGATCTTCGCCTCGCTGTCGTTCAGTTGAACCCTGCATGTTTGTTCCAGGGTAGTGAGAAAGAAATCCCTCATTTCAAACTCCTTGCACTCGAAGTCAATGTATGCCGTCATTGTCTCAGTGTTTTGTTCTCGTCTTGATAACAACTCTGCCACAAACAGTAAAGTTACGATCTGATCCGAACTTCTTGTGTTGGGGGTATATGTAGACTCTCAACATTCTAGAACTGATGATGCGTCAAGGGCGATGACGGACCGTGTTCCATTCTACTCCTTCATTCCTTTGATCCTTCAATTCTATCGTTGCTATGGATACCAGTTTGATTACGTTTGAAATGTAGCCTATTCACCATGTGATATCAGATTAATATACAACATATCATTTTACTATATGTTAAGCTATTTCTTTTGCTATTTAAAATGATATCCTCACCTTTTGTGTCTCTCACAGCAACCCTGTCTGTCCCTGTCTCCTAGAAATTACGTTTGTATATTGTTTTCATAAAACCTGGTGTGGTGATGAGGTAACAGCTGCCTGGATTATGTTCAGATACAGTACTTCTTTGAATGAATTAAACACTTCACAACATTTCCTCATTAATAATAATAATTTATAGGAGACAGGCAGCTGAGAGACATACCTGAGACAGACAGACACCTATAGACTACACACACTGACACACACATTAGTAGCTGCTATTAATGCTTCTTAGCATGCTCTGTAGTGATTTTAGTGATTTAAAAGTCTTTAAAACAAACGGATAAAATAAGGATAGTGTAGTTTAACTATAAGAACTTACCATTAGTCATTTCTTTCATCTGGTCGCGTCTTCTCTCCATCTCCTCCGGTGTAGAGAGCGGCGCTGTTGTACAGTTTGCAGCTACACTGGTACTCCCGGCCGGGCGATCTCAGTCTCCATAACACTGTCCTGATTTAATAACTATAATCAGAGACATTTCGTGCCACCATCGGCTCAGCCATGAGTGGAATATCTTCCTCCTCGCCTTCCTCCAACTCTCTTTCTCCGTCCTGATCAGCGGATTGAGAGCTAGCCTAGCCTCTAGCGTTAGCAGGGCGTCCAACCCGACTCGGCGCACCCGCTGTCCTCATCACCCGGTGCGGTGAAATAATCTGAAATTAAGTCGGTCCAGTTGTCGTCAGATGTAGCACCTCTAACAGGAATTTAATTTAAAAATCGAGCGATGTTTTCCTCACGTGAATTCATCTTGTCAAGCCAGTTATCTCCCCTGTCAACCAGCTCTATTGAGCCGCGTCAATACACAGCGGACTTCCGGTAAAAACTTTACGACAACGTTATGTTTAAGAGCTTCAAAACTAGACTTATCATTTGAATTTTACATCGATTCTTACTTTGTATTAAAGCTGAGACTTTATTTATTCAGAAACGAATAAAAAAAAAAAAAAACTCAAAACACACTTTTTCATAAAAAACCGTGTTTTTACAAGAATGCGCTGCCGCGACTTACGACTCATTTTGATAGAGCGGGTCACATTTGGTGATGACGGCGTGCAGAGGATGGCTGGCGTTGTCCAGTATGGCCAGCAGTCTGTTGAATATTCTTTCCTCTGACACCGTCACCAGAAAGTCAAGCTCCATGCCGACCACGGAGCTGGTCCGCCGCCTGATCAGCTTGTCCAGTCTTGGATGTCCCTCTTATATAAAAAGCGTCTTGAGATAACTTCTGTTATGATTTGACGCTATATAAAAATAAATTTAATTGGATTGAAATTCTTTTAGCAGTGTGTATGCGAATGTGTCCTGGGCCACATTAAGCACCGCCTACTCTACTGATGTCCAGTCAGGTGGCCAGCTGATCCGCGGGATCACCGTGCCCTTCAGGTAAATAGACAGGCAGACACGGGCGATTGTCAGCATTGAAACGGTCTCTGTGCTCTACTGAAGCCTGTCGGTATGACTGTATTTTATTAAAATATATCTTGCTTATAGGCTACATATCTACAGACTATCAGACTAGGCACGCAAAGTGCATTATTATCATACTGTGGGTGTTTTTGTTCCGATGCTTTGCGCGGAGCTGACACCCGACCGCACGCCCGCCTGTTCTCTCTCCTCCCCGGCTCTCTGGAGCGCTGTACCTCGCTGTTGTCTTGCAAAGGCAGCGGTGCCGGCAACGCGGAGGTCCCCGGGGACCACCGGTACAATAACCTTTTTATTTTGATGTTAATACAATGTACCAGAATTCTTGAATATGTAAGATATTACTACTGACGGCTGCTGTATTAGCCGTGTGTTTACTACGTGTTTATTTGCATATAGAACGGGGAAGTGAGATCGGATCACAAGTGGTCACTGGAGACGCATTCTAATGCCAGGTGTGGACAGACGTACTTAAAGCTGTCCACTTGTGATCCGATCACTGAGGACGCATGTTAATGCCAGGTCTGAACAGGGCCAAAGAGGCCTGCAGGCCCCGAGGGGTCAAGTCATCATTTTGACTATTATATTTTATTCTAATTAATATTCTTCTCTTCATTGTGTTTTCTAATGCATTTCATCACCATAAAACCTTGAATTGTGGATGTATTTGAAAGGTGCTGCGGCACTAAATAAACCTTTTTGCCTTAAGTTCTTAAGCCACTTTAGACTCGTAAAAAAAGTGAAGTTCGTGAGTGTAAAGTTCAGGTGTTTTTTATTTGTTCATTCTCTTTGGATGACCAACAGAGACAAAAAAACTATATTTGGACCAACATATAATATAATCTGTTGAGCCAACGTACTGTATATTTTCAGGCTGTAGGGAGCAAATGAGAACTCATCAGTGCTTGTCCACTGATTTATACATCAAACAAAGCATTTCATATTAAACATGAGAGTGCAGTATAGAATTAACATTTTTTAGGTTTTATTTCCAGAAAAGTGAATTCACTTCACTTTCCATGAGTAAAATAAAGTGTCAACCCTCAAACAACCCTTTTCACAAGTGCTGTTTAGGGGTCAAGACGGAGTAATCCTCACAAGTACACAAGAACAAACTCCTGTGTATGTGTGTGGATTAGTAATCATATCTTTGTAAGGACCATATTTACACCAGAAAAGTGGATTCACATCACTTTCCCATAATAAAATAATGTGTCAACCCTCAAACAACCCTTTTCACAAGTGCTGTTTAGGGGTCAAGACGGAGTAATCCTCACAAGTACACAAGAACAAACTCCTGTGTATGTGTGTGGATTAGTAATCATATCTTTGTAAGGACCATATTTACACCAGAAAAGTGGATTCACATCACTTTCCCATAATAAAATAATGTGTCAACCCTCAAACAACCCTTTTCACAAGTGCTGTTTAAGGGTCAAGACTGATTGATCCTCACAAAGATACAAGAACAAAGGCGTGTATGTGCATTTTCTTTCTCCTGAGCGTGGCATCAGAAGATCTTATACCACTTGGTCCTGTTCTTTTTTTTGGCGATCTGGTTCTCAAGATCCGCCAGCTGGGACCTCAGGGAGCTCTCAGTGGTCGTCCACTCCTGTTCTTTCTCCTGCAGAGTCTGCTGGACGCTTTCGGTGGCCTAGGGATGATAATAATTAACAGTTTAATTGTTAACCGTTTAAGGAGAAAAGCTGGTCAACCGTAACAGCCCAACGCCCGACTTTAAAAGCTGGCGCACCGTCGAGGCATCGGTTAAGAACATTTTTCAAAATTAGCATCCCTACCTTGGCCTGAAGGAGGGATGACTCCTGGCACTCGATGCGATGGCTCTCTATCTGCTGCTCAGCCTTCTCCAGAGCAGCCACGAGGGTGTTGTTGCTCTGTTTTTGCTCGTGCAGCTGAGCAGCAAAGGAGGAGCTGGTTTTCACAGTCTCCTCCAGCAGGGAGGTTTTTTCCTGCTGCCAGAGGAGACGGTCACTCGCTAGCTGATCTTCAAACTTTGTCTTCAGATCAGCCACGATGGTCTTGTGCTCCTCGTCTTGCATCTTCAGCTGGGCAAGATGGGAGCGCTGGGATGTTTCCAGCTCTGCCAAGTGGGAAGACTTGTTCTCGTGTAGCTGAGCAGCAAAGGAGGAGCTGGTTTTCTCAGTCTCCTCCAGCAGAGAGGTTTTTTCCTGCTGCCAGAGGAGACGGTCACTAGCTAGCTGATCTTCAAAGTTTTTCTTCAGATCAGCCATGGTGTTCTTGTGCACCTCGTCCTGCTTATTCAGCTGGACAAGATGGGAGTGCTGGGATTTTTCCAGCTCTGCCAAGTGGGAAGACTTGTCCTCCCGCCACATGTCATGTACAGACTTCAGCTCCTCCTCAGAATACTTTAGAGCAGCCATGATCTGACTCTTATCGGCTCTGAGTTCTTCCATTGCAGGCAGACAGTCGGACATGAATTTGTCTGTCTCCTCCCGGATGGTGACAATCCTCGTCTGAAAGAATTGTTTCTCGGTCTTCAGCAGATCTTCTGACTTTTTCAGATCTGCTGTGAGCTTCTCTATCTCTGCTCTCTGCTCGTTCAGCTGGGCTTGATGGGGCTTCGCCTCATCCTTCGTCTTTTGGAGGTCCTCCTTTGTCTTTTGGAGGTCCGCCTTTGTCTTGTTCAGGTGTCCTTGTCGGTCTTCCCTCTCAGTCTGGAGCAAGCCCTCCATCTCCCACTCCATGTTTGTTCTAGCCACAGCGAGCATCTTCCTTTCAGCGAGGATCACAGACTCCTTTTCCTCCAATTCCTTTCGAAGTGCCTCAATCTCCCCCTTCAACTTCACCAACAGGAAGTTTTGGCTCTTGATGATGCCGTCTTTCTCGCTCAGGTCTTTTGGAGCATTGTTCATCATCAAGCCGACCTTCTTCAGCTGGAAGTCCTGGCTCTTAATGATTGTGTCCTTCTTGCTCAGGTCTTGTTGAGCGTTGTTCAGCATCAAGCCGATCTTCTTCAACTGGAAGTCCTGGTTCTTGATGATGCCAGCCTTCCTGCTCAGGTCTTTTTGAGCATTGTTCAGCGTCCAGCTGAGCTTATCCAACTCGGATTTCAGGGACTTATCCCTGGCCGGAGAGGGATCACGTTTAGCCTGAGCCTTAGCGAGCTGGGCTTTCAGGCCAGATATCTCCCTCTGCAACAGGTTCTTCTCTTGACCCCAGTTGTTGTCCTGCTGTTCAGGAAGACAATCAAAGAAATTGCCCAGTTCGTCCTGTTGGACCTCCAGGAGGATTCTCCCCTCAGATGTACTGGGGGTGATCTTCGCCTCGCTGTCGTTCAGTTGAACCCTGCATGTTTGTTCCAGGGTAGTGAGAAAGAAATCCCTCATTTCAAACTCCTTGCACTCGAAGTCAATGTATGCCGTCATTGTCTCAGTGTTTTGTTCTCGTCTTGATAACAACTCTGCCACAAACAGTCAAGTTACGATCTGATCCGAACTTCTTGTGTTGGGGGTATATGTAGACTCTCAACATTCTAGAACTGATGATGCGTCAAGGGCGATGACGGACCGTGTTCCATTCTACTCCTTCATTCCTTTGATCCTTCAATTCTATCGTTGCTATGGATTCTATCGTTGCTATGGATACCAGTTTGATTACGTTTGAAATGTAGCCTATTCACCATGTGATATCAGATTAATATACAACATATCATTTTACTATATGTTAAGCTATTTCTTTTGCTATTTAAAATGATATCCTCACCTTTTGTGTCTCTCACAGCAACCCTGTCTGTCCCTGTCTCCTAGAAATTACGTTTGTATATTGTTTTCATAAAACCTGGTGTGGTGATGAGGTAACAGCTGCCTGGATTATGTTCAGATACAGTACTTCTTTGAATGAATTAAACACTTCACAACATTTCCTCATTGATAATAATAATTTATAGGAGACAGGCAGCTGAGAGACATACCTGAGACAGACAGACACCTATAGACTACACACACTGACACACACATTAGTAGCTGCTATTAATGCTTCTTAGCATGCTCTGTAGTGATTTTAGTGATTTAAAAGTCTTTAAAACAAACGGATAAAATAAGGATAGTGTAGTTTAACTATAAGAACTTACCATTAGTCATTTCTTTCATCTGGTCGCGTCTTCTCTCCATCTCCTCCGGTGTAGAGAGCGGCGCTGTTGTACAGTTTGCAGCTACACTGGTACTCCCGGCCGGGCGATCTCAGTCTCCATAACACTGTCCTGATTTAATAACTATAATCAGAGACATTTCGTGCCACCATCGGCTCAGCCATGAGTGGAATATCTTCCTCCTCGCCTTCCTCCAACTCTCTTTCTCCGTCCTGATCAGCGGATTGAGAGCTAGCCTAGCCTCTAGCGTTAGCAGGGCGTCCAACCCGACTCGGCGCACCCGCTGTCCTCATCACCCGGTGCGGTGAAATAATCTGAAATTAAGTCGGTCCAGTTGTCGTCAGATGTAGCACCTCTAACAGGAATTTAATTTAAAAATCGAGCGATGTTTTCCTCACGTGAATTCATCTTGTCAAGCCAGTTATCTCCCCTGTCAACCAGCTCTATTGAGCCGCGTCAATACACAGCGGACTTCCGGTAAAAACTTTACGACAACGTTATGTTTAAGAGCTTCAAAACTAGACTTATCATTTGAATTTTACATCGATTCTTACTTTGTATTAAAGCTGAGACTTTATTTATTCAGAAACGAATAAAAAAAAAAAAAAACTCAAAACACACTTTTTCATAAAAAAACGTGTTTTTACAAGAATGCGCTGCCGCGACTTACGACTCATTTTGATAGAGCGGGTCACATTTGGTGATGACGGCGTGCAGAGGATGGCTGGCGTTGTCCAGTATGGCCAGCAGTCTGTTGAATATTCTTTCCTCTGACACCGTCACCAGAAAGTCAAGCTCCATGCCGACCACGGAGCTGGTCCGCCGCCTGATCAGCTTGTCCAGTCTTGGATGTCCCTCTTATATAAAAAGCGTCTTGAGATAACTTCTGTTATGATTTGACGCTATATAAAAATAAATTTAATTGGATTGAAATTCTTTTAGCAGTGTGTATGCGAATGTGTCCTGGGCCACATTAAGCACCGCCTACTCTACTGATGTCCAGTCAGGTGGCCAGCTGATCCGCGGGATCACCGTGCCCTTCAGGTAAATAGACAGGCAGACACGGGCGATTGTCAGCATTGAAACGGTCTCTGTGCTCTACTGAAGCCTGTCGGTACGACTGTATTTTATTAAAATATATCTTGCTTATAGGCTACATATCTACAGACTATCAGACTAGGCACGCAAAGTGCATTATTATCATACTGTGGGTGTTTTTGTTCCGATGCTTTGCGCGGAGCTGACACCCGACCGCACGCCCGCCTGTTCTCTCTCCTCCCCGGCTCTCTGGAGCGCTGTACCTCGCTGTTGTCTTGCAAAGGCAGCGGTGCCGGCAACGCGGAGGTCCCCGGGGACCACCGGTACAATAACCTTTTTATTTTGATGTTAATACAATGTACCAGAATTCTTGAATATGTAAGATATTACTACTGACGGCTGCTGTATTAGCCGTGTGTTTACTACGTGTTTATTTGCATATAGAACGGGGAAGTGAGATCGGATCACAAGTGGTCACTGGAGACGCATTCTAATGCCAGGTGTGGACAGACGTACTTAAAGCTGTCCACTTGTGATCCGATCACTGAGGACGCATGTTAATGCCAGGTCTGAACAGGGCCAAAGAGGCCTGCAGGCCCCGAGGGGTCAAGTCATCATTTTAACTATTATATTTTATTCTAATTAATATTCTTCTCTTCATTGTGTTTTCTAATGCATTTCATCACCATAAAACCTTGAATTGTGGATGTATTTGAAAGGTGCTGCGGCACTAAATAAACCTTTTTGCCTTAAGTTCTTAAGCCACTTTAGACTCGTAAAAAAAGTGAAGTTCGTGAGTGTAAAGTTCAGGTGTTTTTTATTTGTTCATTCTCTTTGGATGACCAACAGAGACAAAAAAACTATATTTGGACCAACATATAATATAATCTGTTGAGCCAACGTACTGTATATTTTCAGGCTGTAGGGAGCAAATGAGAACTCATCAGTGCTTGTCCACTGATTTATACATCAAACAAAGCATTTCATATTAAACATGAGAGTGCAGTATAGAATTAACATTTTTTAGGTTTTATTTCCAGAAAAGTGAATTCACTTCACTTTCCATGAGTAAAATAAAGTGTCAACCCTCAAACAACCCTTTTCACAAGTGCTGTTTAGGGGTCAAGACGGAGTAATCCTCACAAGTACACAAGAACAAACTCCTGTGTATGTGTGTGGATTAGTAATCATATCTTTGTAAGGACCATATTTACACCAGAAAAGTGGATTCACATCACTTTCCCATAATAAAATAATGTGTCAACCCTCAAACAACCCTTTTCACAAGTGCTGTTTAGGGGTCAAGACGGAGTAATCCTCACAAGTACACAAGAACAAACTCCTGTGTATGTGTGTGGATTAGTAATCATATCTTTGTAAGGACCATATTTACACCAGAAAAGTGGATTCACATCACTTTCCCATAATAAAATAATGTGTCAACCCTCAAACAACCCTTTTCACAAGTGCTGTTTAAGGGTCAAGACTGATTGATCCTCACAAAGATACAAGAACAAAGGCGTGTATGTGCATTTTCTTTCTCCTGAGCGTGGCATCAGAAGATCTTATACCACTTGGTCCTGTTCTTTTTTTTGGCGATCTGGTTCTCAAGATCCGCCAGCTGGGACCTCAGGGAGCTCTCAGTGGTCGTCCACTCCTGTTCTTTCTCCTGCAGAGTCTGCTGGACGCTTTCGGTGGCCTAGGGATGATAATAATTAACAGTTTAATTGTTAACCGTTTAAGGAGAAAAGCTGGTCAACCGTAACAGCCCAACGCCCGGCTTTAAAAGCTGGCGCACCGTCGAGGCATCGGTTAAGAACATTTTTCAAAATTAGCATCCCTACCTTGGCCTGAAGGAGGGATGACTCCTGGCACTCGATGCGATGGCTCTCTATCTGCTGCTCAGCCTTCTCCAGAGCAGCCACGAGGGTGTTGTTGCTCTGTTTTTGCTCGTGCAGCTGAGCAGCAAAGGAGGAGCTGATTTTCACAGTCTCCTCCAGCAGGGAGGTTTTTTCCTGCTGCCAGAGGAGACGGTCACTCGCTAGCTGATCTTCAAACTTTGTCTTCAGATCAGCCACGATGGTCTTGTGCTCCTCGTCTTGCATCTTCAGCTGGGCAAGATGGGAGCGCTGGGATGTTTCCAGCTCTGCCAAGTGGGAAGACTTGTTCTCGTGTAGCTGAGCAGCAAAGGAGGAGCTGGTTTTCTCAGTCTCCTCCAGCAGAGAGGTTTTTTCCTGCTGCCAGAGGAGACGGTCACTAGCTAGCTGATCTTCAAAGTTTTTCTTCAGATCAGCCATGGTGTTCTTGTGCACCTCGTCCTGCTTATTCAGCTGGACAAGATGGGAGTGCTGGGATTTTTCCAGCTCTGCCAAGTGGGAAGACTTGTCCTCCCGCCACATGTCATGTACAGACTTCAGCTCCTCCTCAGAATACTTTAGAGCAGCCATGATCTGACTCTTATCGGCTCTGAGTTCTTCCATTGCAGGCAGACAGTCGGACATGAATTTGTCTGTCTCCTCCCGGATGGTGACAATCCTCGTCTGAAAGAATTGTTTCTCAGTCTTCAGCAGATCTTCTGACTTTTTCAGATCTGCTGTGAGCTTCTCTATCTCTGCTCTCTGCTCGTTCAGCTGGGCTTGATGGGGCTTCGCCTCATCCTTCGTCTTTTGGAGGTCCTCCTTTGTCTTTTGGAGGTCCGCCTTTGTCTTGTTCAGGTGTCCTTGTCGGTCTTCCCTCTCAGTCTGGAGCAAGCCCTCCATCTCCCACTCCATGTTTGTTCTAGCCACAGCGAGCATCTTCCTTTCAGCGAGGATCACAGACTCCTTTTCCTCCAATTCCTTTCGAAGTGCCTCAATCTCCCCCTTCAACTTCACCAACAGGAAGTTTTGGCTCTTGATGATGCCGTCTTTCTCGCTCAGGTCTTTTGGAGCATTGTTCATCATCAAGCCGACCTTCTTCAGCTGGAAGTCCTGGCTCTTAATGATTGTGTCCTTCTTGCTCAGGTCTTGTTGAGCGTTGTTCAGCATCAAGCCGATCTTCTTCAACTGGAAGTCCTGGTTCTTGATGATGCCAGCCTTCCTGCTCAGGTCTTTTTGAGCATTGTTCAGCGTCCAGCTGAGCTTATCCAACTCGGATTTCAGGGACTTATCCCTGGCCGGAGAGGGATCACGTTTAGCCTGAGCCTTAGCGAGCTGGGCTTTCAGGCCAGATATCTCCCTCTGCAACAGGTTCTTCTCTTGACCCCAGTTGTTGTCCTGCTGTTCAGGAAGACAATCAAAGAAATTGCCCAGTTCGTCCTGTTGGACCTCCAGGAGGATTCTCCCCTCAGATGTACTGGGGGTGATCTTCGCCTCGCTGTCGTTCAGTTGAACCCTGCATGTTTGTTCCAGGGTAGTGAGAAAGAAATCCCTCATTTCAAACTCCTTGCACTCGAAGTCAATGTATGCCGTCATTGTCTCAGTGTTTTGTTCTCGTCTTGATAACAACTCTGCCACAAACAGTCAAGTTACGATCTGATCCGAACTTCTTGTGTTGGGGGTATATGTAGACTCTCAACATTCTAGAACTGATGATGCGTCAAGGGCGATGACGGACCGTGTTCCATTCTACTCCTTCATTCCTTTGATCCTTCAATTCTATCGTTGCTATGGATTCTATCGTTGCTATGGATACCAGTTTGATTACGTTTGAAATGTAGCCTATTCACCATGTGATATCAGATTAATATACAACATATCATTTTACTATATGTTAAGCTATTTCTTTTGCTATTTAAAATGATATCCTCACCTTTTGTGTCTCTCACAGCAACCCTGTCTGTCCCTGTCTCCTAGAAATTACGTTTGTATATTGTTTTCATAAAACCTGGTGTGGTGATGAGGTAACAGCTGCCTGGATTATGTTCAGATACAGTACTTCTTTGAATGAATTAAACACTTCACAACATTTCCTCATTAATAATAATAATTTATAGGAGACAGGCAGCTGAGAGACATACCTGAGACAGACAGACACCTATAGACTACACACACATTAGTAGCTGCTATTAATGCTTCTTAGCATGCTCTAGAGTGATTTTAGTGATTTAAAAGTCTTTAAAACAAACGGATAAAATAAGGATAGTGTAGTTTAACTATAAGAACTTACCATTAGTCATTTCTTTCATCTGGTCGCGTCTTCTCTCCATCTCCTCCGGTGTAGAGAGCGGCGCTGTTGTACAGTTTGCAGCTACACTGGTACTCCCGGCCGGGCGATCTGAGTCTCTATAACACTGTCCTGATTTAATAACTATAATCAGAGACATTTCGTGCCACCATCGGCTCAGCCATGAGTGGAATATCTTCCTCCTCGCCTTCCTCCAACTCTCTTTCTCCGTCCTGATCAGCGGATTGAGAGCTAGCCTAGCCTCTAGCGTTAGCAGGGCGTCCGACCCGACTCGGCGCACCCGCTGTCCTGATCACCCGGTGCGGTGAAATAATCTGAAATTAAGTCGGTCCAGTTGTCGTCAGATGTAGCACCTCTAACAGGAATTTAATTTAAAAATCGAGCGATGTTTTCCTCACGTGAATTCATCTTGTCAAGCCAGTTATCTCCTCTGTCAACCAGCTCTATTGAGCCGCGTCAATACAGCAGACTTCCGGTAAAAACTTTACGACAACGTTATGTTTAAGAGCTTCAAAACTAGACTTATCATTTTAATTTTACATTGATTCTTACTTTTTATGAAAGCTGAGACTTTATTTATTCATAAACGCATAAAAAAACAAGAAAAAAAACAACACTTTTTCATAAAAAAACGTGTTTTTACAAGAATGCACTGCCGCGACTTACGACTCATTTTGATAGAGCGGGTCACATATTAAGTGTGGTCGTTCAACACTCTTGACAGTTGTCTCTCTAAAGAAATGACAATTTTTTCAACAGACAAAAGTTGTTGCAGGACTTACCTGTCATCGTCACACTTTGGTTGATTAAAGACTGTCAAACTGTTTGAATGAATAGCCACTTTAGCCTCTTTACGAAAAGGCTGGAAGAAGAACGTTGTCACTTCAATTAATCATCTGTATAGATATACAGTACATTGCTGTTTTTATTTCTCTGCTCCGAGAGGAAGAAACTAGAGGATTCTTGTCAGAGTTGGTAGGGTGGAAGAAGTACAAACGCTCCATTGAAAGTTGTTTTTATAGACCTCCTCACTGGTTAAAATATGTGGCGATGCGCAACATGTCATCTTTGGTTAAGAGACAACTGTGGAGAGTGTCAAGTGATTAAGTGTAAAAGGTTTTAGTCTCAGTCACAACAACATGCAAATTTAGACATATAGCAGCGTTTATCAAATAAATAACTTTACAAATGAACTTTTATGATCTTGAAAGTCAATACAATATGAAAAACTGTTGATAGGAGTGTATGCTGAGCTTTAAGTGGCGGAGGGGTGGGGTGGTTCTACTAGAAGCATCTTGGTTGAGGGCTGAGAGCAGATGGCAGGAGGATTGTGGAAAAATGGCAAATCCTTTGATATGTCTGCAACATCTCATTCACAAGAGCCATCAGCAAATATGTGCAAAAGCTGTGTTTTGAGCGCACATAGGAACTGGTGACAAATTGGAACTTGGAGACGTGAGTATATTCCCCTGAGATTGATCAATGCTGACAGTGCTTAGACAGCAGCAGAATTAAACATTTGCACGCAGCATGTTACAGGTTTCCACTATTTACCTTTAATGATTCAATATTTATACATTTACACAGAATTTGAGAACACAAATGACTCCAACTTAACCAATCTAATTAAGTATGAAGTTTTACCTGCAACATACAGCGTTATTCTTTCCAACTTGCAGTGTAATTTCATATACTAACTGAATCCGTATAGAAAGTACGGATGCATACATGTAGGCACTCCCACTCACTTCACTAGGTACCTGGTAGTTAAACACACTTACTTAGGAGCCATACTTACTTCAATTAATCACATGATTGTCCATAGTTAATCACGTTTAATTGCATATTTTTTTATCTCTTCAAAATGTACCTTTAAGGGAGATTTTTCTAGTATTAGTATTTAATACTCGTATCAACATGGGAGTGTGCTGACTTGACTATGACTTGCCAAAAACAGCATGAGATTATCATAAAGTGGGCATGTCTGTAAAGGGGAAACTCGTAGGTCCCCGTATTCGGGCCAAGGGACCCCTTTGAAAATGTCCATGGCAGTTTTTCCTCAGCAAAATTGAGTGCAAGTTTGGAGCGTTATTTAGCCTCCTTCCCGACAAGCTAGTATGACAAATATTTATCCATTTTTTTCACTATAATTTTCACTTGGAACTGTTAATTTTTTTTAGAAAATACTCAGTACTTCTCGTTTGACAAGTGATTTATTCCCACAGGAGTATGCAAAAATAGGCTTTACCAAGTGGTTATTCCATATTGACTATTTATTGTATTATAAGAGAACATATATAATAAAATAAAACATATATTGTGATATGTATTGTGATACAAATCCCCAAATGTAATGTATGTAACAGTAAATACTGTAATGGTAGACCAAAGTACACTGTAAATTTGTGAACTATCACGCTGTATGTTGCCATCTAAAGTGTTATCTTAATTAGTAGCACAAAGTAGCAGAAGTAAAATGTAATGTAAATGTATGATCATGTAAAAAGGCTCCACAGGTAAATGCTTTACGTCAAAGACAGAAAAGAAGGGATTTTCCTTCGAAGGGGGGGGAAGTACCTCTATGGCCCAAAAGTACTGAGATACTTCTGTTACGTTTGTTGAAAAAGTTCTACCAGATAACTATGAGAAAACATGGCAACTGAATACAAAAACACCACAAACCTGAGGACACATTTCTGTCCCCACCAACAAGCACAGTGCAATGATTTCATTCATGCACTTTGATCCTATAGTATTAAAATTAAAATAAAGACATGTCATGTCAAACTGTAGTGCATGTATTCGACAGAGTCGTCTGAAGATCAACTCTCCATATTACAGGAGATGCCTCCTATCCATAAAGCCCCGCAGTCACGATTTAATGCTATCCAAATAGAATAAAACGTGTTATTCAAACCGCACTGGGAAATGCAAATGTCATGCCCGTTTCTCAACTTAACGGCAGGTCTGGCAATAAATTGTATGGGGCCCCCCCCATCTCCCTTAAGAAGCTCATTCTATAATTCAAAATATATTATAATTGGCACATTCATAAAATATATGTGTTTCTCTGTAAACACTGATGGGGGGCTAGGTAATTCAATTCACCATACATGGGAAATTTACACTGCTGTGCATCAGTGACTAATTTCCTTGGGGAAATTAATCTCTGTAGGGTCTCGGATGAACACTGACCACTGTCTTCTGTGTAAATATTGACGGTATGGGGAGAATGAGGTGGCTATAACTAGCTCGTACATGTGACAGCTAAATTATGTCTTCACAGAAGTTTATATTAACAGCACGCCTGGTATTTATGAAATCCATACTTGGACTGAAATTAATCAGTTGGGGTCTGATAGAGGGAAAAGCCAAGTCAAGTGCATGAGCTTAAGAAGTTTTAGCTTTTATTTGATGGGAGTTACACATAGGCTTTGGAAGCTTGACCACTCGTCTTCTCGGATCCGAGACATTTAAATGCACAGCCAATCAAAATGGCAGCAGTGACAGCTGTTGCAGCTGGCTTTCCCTATACTTGACATTCACTTTCTTTCACCGATCGATGCACGCCATTCACAAAACAGTTACGACAACATGACAAACAGTGGCGAGCAATGGCTTTGTCTCCAACTGCTGCAAGGCTCCACAAACCACCCGACAGCTGCCTTGGATTGGAGCACGCCATGTATGGCTTTTGAAGACTCCCTTGGCATGCATTCACTGCTGGGCTTCATCGGTGGTCTGATGGTGCCAGTAAGGTCCTATCTTTGTATCTGTTTAGCCATGCATCCTCTATTTATGCAGAGATATGTCCGCTGTCCAAAGAATTATCGCAGGATTGACTGCACAGCGCTCCCGCCCCCCATTTTTGACATTTACCTGGACCTCGGCCAATGACTAATTATATCCAGGAGGAAGACTACAAGTCAGCAAAGGCAGACTTTTAGCCCACCAAGTATCCGCAAAGTGAGGGAGCTTGTGGACACGGAATGGTCGTACCTCCATGCAGGCCAAGGCCAAGACCCAAGATCGTGTTTGGATGACATATTCGCGCCTCCTTCCACATCTCTGCTTCTGTCCCGGTCTAAACATTTGACCCTGGACTTTCAGCATGGTTAGAAGTGAAGGTTTTGGTGCACCAACAGCGTTGCCCTGCCATCAAATGATGAGAAGCCGATGGCAGATAGGTACAATTATGTAGATGAGGGTGTTCTTCTATTTGCACAATCCTTGCCATAGAACAACATGGATTTAAAAAGACTGAGGGGTTGGTACTTGCCTCTAGTTTATCTCTTGTTGCTAGGTATTATCTTATCTACAATTGCCTGATTCATGTTTCTGTATAGTAGAGTCAGTACATGTACTTGAATTCTGAAGAACCCCAGGGGAATATGCTGTATCTATCAGAGTACTATATCACCAGAAACAGGCTCAAAATCTGTGGGCAGAAGGCCGAGGAGGTACAGGAGGTTGTACAGTTTTTGGGAATTGACTCCCCTCGAGCATATCCTGACCTTTAGTGGCTCCCACTGAGGCAAGAGTGTTGAAGACTAAGGCATACTGTGGTCACAGCTTAACTGATCTGACATACACTATGGAGTGCTATACTTGATATGTCAGATACAAAGAAGTAAAAGATTACAAAGAACCCTAATCTACTAAAAATCCTATTTCTGTATGATGAATTTCAAAGCCATAGCAGAATGCAGCAAGGCAGGAAACAGTGGTGACTAACACATCTTATTTGATAATCATTGTCAGATCGGTCTGTAAAATCAATCTAAATAAATTCCCAGAATTATTCCCCCAGAGACATTCACCCATTTCTATCAATCCCTGGCTGTTGCCCCACTCCTAACAATAACATTAAGCACTCTGGATTTTCCCCCTGCACAACACCTGCCACATTATGTGATGACGTGAACCATCCCACCATCCCCGCTCCCATCTGGCAGCTGCCAACATTATAACTGTTTGCTAACATGGGGGTTAATGAAACCCCCGTGTTAGCAAACGCACCTCTGCGTTCGGGGGCTCAAGCTGCCTGGAGATCCGCGCGCAGCCCTAAAGGATTGGCTCCATTATGGATGCCAGCACGGGGTTACACACACTTCCTGAATAAAATAATGCTCACACCTGCTCCCTGGACTCAGCTGTTGCCATGCAACGTTCGAGATGAAGCATTTCTGCTATCTGTTCTCATGCTGTGTGCACAATGTCTGCAATTACAATGTGATTAGTGGACTTCCAAAAGTGTATGTACAAGGGCCATTGTTTTTTGCTACCGCCAAATATTTACCTCATGATTTAACAAACTCTTGACTTAGGTGTTTGATATAATTTTACTTTAGACCACTTCCCCGCACCTCATTCCTGTCCGAGTGGATGTTGCGCACATATATTGATTGTCAGTGTCTCATCATTGTCCAAGAATGTAAAGCAAATGCAAAGAAAAGATCCCATTTATGATGATATATTTAACATACCAACCAGCTCATCATTCTAATCTGGATATACATAAATTAATCCATCAATATCTATATCATTATATATACTGACACTACACGTTTTTGTAACGTACTAAACTGTTTTGGTGGTAAAACTGTTCAATTCATATTTAATACAGAACTATGTTTAAGGGCCCAAATTCTCAACAATTGGACTTCTGTTACAAGCCGAGCTAGTGTTCCAATTCAAACAGTGGCTTGCTCAATAATCCGTTAAGTTTTGCCGCTTAAGGAAGCATGCTGGGAGGCTTGAGCATGCAGGCACTCAAGGGGGAGCCTGACCATTTGCATCCGGCTTCATGGGGCGTGAGGAGGAGGGGGGGCCGCCATCGATACCGTTGCCTGCTCTCTCTTTTTCTTTCTCTGTACACTTAGTGAATGCCAGATGAAAGATCCAGACCTTTCCTCTCTGGCTTTTAAAACCCTTTGAGGATGCAACCCCGACATTTATCGCAGGCAATGTCTTTGAAACAACATGAAAAGGGGAAATTTCTGATATAAAGGAGGGGGGGTGGTTTAGGTTTATGAGAAGGGACGTCAAAGTTGCTCAGGTACAGACCAATGTAACAAGAATATCTTTGGTATGCTTTTACCTCAGTGTTGTATAGCCTCACAACAAGCTTTATTACAACAAACATCAAATGGTGAACAGAACTAAGTTCTGTCATTGTAGATCAGAGCATCATAACACTGTTAAATCGCTGATTAATCACATTTATCATGTTTTTTTCCTGGCATTTCTGAAATTGTCCTCTTTTTTATGCAAAGCCGAAGTGGTAGGGATCAAAGCTCTTCCAGCTACCTCATGTTGAGCCTCAGCTTCAAAAGGAGTGAGCATCCTGTGAAAATACATTAACTAAACAACAATTAGTGCTTGTATCACTGCATTTTAGATAAGTGTTAAGTATTGTAGTTCCAACGGGTCGTTGGCTATGATCAGCAGCGTAACATAATTGCGATTGGCCCCGGTGCAAATTTTTTTCTTGGGCCCCTGCCCCAAAAGCAAGCACAAGCACGGACAACACAGCTACACCAGACAATTGCAAAGCAAGACAACTGCTATGGCACCATTGTGACTCCATCCTACAAATCAGACAGATCGACCAAATATATCAACTTGCCCTGAGCTTAATGGCCAGATGTTATCACAGACACATATTAACAGGTGCATATTTTCCAACGGACAAGATGTAACAATTACATTGCTATACATTTAAATTCATGATCCCCACTCCATAATAACAAAGAGAAACCTGTACTCCACCATTACAAGTTCATCCTACAGGCCCCATGCTCAGCAAAGCCATTAAAACTGCTCATGAACCGTATCCTAACTGAATGGAACGTAAGGGAGCGTTAGCAAAAAAAAAAAATCAGCTAGATTGTATTGCTTTCTATTGAAATTTCCTTACTGACCATAAGCGACGCGCCACTTTGAGTTGAACTTTTGTCAGACACCCTGTTTCTTTTTATTCCCGTAGCTCGCTTTTGAAAGTGTCGCAATGGACGAAAGGACGGCCGATTTGTGTTGAAATGAGGGATTGTCGTTACGATACCTCCTCATTTCACTACAAAAACCTAAATAAGGTGGCAGCTGGCTGGAGGGAGACATCTAGAGAACCTCCAGTCTGATCTCAAGCGCACAGCTGATAGGCCTGGTTTGTTTACATGATGTAACAGAAGTGAATAGTAACAGATTCAGTGTGGACAGAGAGCGCTCGATGTCCTAGTCGGACGCTCCTTTGCTTTTGGGCCCTTCTGGGGTTTGCACCATCAATATTTACGCCATTGGCTGTGATCCATTTCCAATCATAGCCCACTTCAAACAATCTCTGCTTCACACGAGAGGAAACGCATCCATGATTTCCTTTCAAATGTGTTCAATGACAAGGTTTGAAGAGCTGGTTTAAAAGGTAGAAGTGGCTTTGTCATATTGAGTGAGGTATTCTGTGACTTTCTCTAGTGGTACAACCTGGCATCAACTATGCGGGAGGGATTCACGATCACATAAGCACACTCACACATATACCGCTGTCCTCTAACCTGTCATCTCCATCTCCCCCTCATTCTTTTTGCCATTATACAGATGGGATGCTCTCACACGCTAATCAATCTCTCAAAAAATCTCTTCTCCAAGGAGAATCAAGGTGTAGGAGCATTTATTGTATGTAGATGCGGAGTATTTTAAGCGAATATGTAAAATAGGTCTGTGAAGAATCGGCAAACATAGAGACAAGGACCTGGGGAATAGTACCGGCTCCGTTTGATAAGTGATTTAAGAGTCCAAGCGAGAGGCAGAGGAGTCAATGATGCAGATGATGGTCTGATGCAAAGGGCTTTTATCTATAATTACAGGTCACTTGCATCGACATGAGCTCATTTACCCAGAGGAGCTCCTGCCTCTGTCTCTTTCGCCGTTACCTTTCTCAACAGCCCCATTCGCCGCACTCCCTGTGTCTTTGCTGATTGGGAGCCAGAGGTGAACTTGAGTTACTGTCATAGATTTCTGTGATCGGCAATCAAAAGACCTTCAGACATGATGGCAGACGTTTCATGGAAGGCATGATGACATGCCTCGCACATACATCAAAATGCAGGAATGTTCTCCATACGATCCCTTTTCAAGTTTCGCAAAGATACTGGCACCATACGAGACTAGAAGACTATGGAATCCATTGATACCAACCATGTCATACTATATATAGCTTGTTGCAAAAGAGGTTAAATAACGCTACATAGTCGCACTAAATTTTGCCATATTATGATTTGAGCATTTTTTTTTATGCTCGTCTACCTTTGAGGGTTTCTGGACACTATTTGTCATTGTTTTGTGTTGTTAATTGATTTCCATTAATACATATATACATACATTTGCATAAAGCAGCATATTTGCCCACTCCTATGTTGATAAGAGAATTAAATACTTCTATCTCAATCTCCCTTTAAGTTACATTCTGAACAGATAAAAATGTGCGATTAAATATTTTAATCGATTGACAGACCTAGAAACTAGTAAATACATAGATAATGCATTTGCTGAATTGTTATTTATCATTAGAGTAATAATCTTGCACCATAGCAACTTGGTAAAAACTCACAATTCAAGTATAAACCTTTTTATCGCAGCAACAAATTGGTCAAAACTTAAACAGGAATTAAAATTCCAGTATACAATGTATAGTATAGTATATAAACATAGAATTTAAATGACTATCAGCCTCATTGTAATATCTGATCCAGCAATTTGAGTCAGTATCAACCCAATATCGTATCGGTGCACACTGTTGGCCTCCCTTCAGAGAAAATTGGGACAATTGCATGCTATCATTAGCTAGCACCTCTTTTACAAATCACACACTGAGGCCACGGTGAGTCACTCATCAGTCCGAGTGAAACCCCAGCTTGGGGTACATTCATCCAACGTGATCATATTTCTTACGTATTTGTTCAGCTCCTGTAGTTTCCGGCTGCAAAGTCCTTGGTATCAAAATCACTTCATTTGAATCTATTTCAAGCACTTTAATTGCCGCCATGTGCTGTGCATCACACTGCGTCTCCGCGGCATAAGCTGAGAGCAAAGTGTTCCGTGTGCGTCTCCGCAGTAGGTCATACGCGTTTTGGCAAGTGCTCAGAGGCCAATGCACAATCACTGTAGTTACGCACGTAATGCACAATAAGACAATAAGACACCCTCCGTTTGCGGTCAGAACACCAGCATGCATGCTCAACCTCCCGCAATATCTTTGCCTCCCCATCATCCCCCCACGCGGGACGCCAAGCCTCGCAATTTGAAAACCTCTGCACTCAACTAAGATGGTGACTGTGGTAATCATAACTGCTGAACATCAGCATTGTCATTGTGAGCGAGTTGCTATGCTGGTGTTTAGCATTTAGCTCAATGCAACCATGGTGCCAAAGTACAGCCTCGCGGAGCCGCTGGACTCGTTGTTTTACTGCGTCCTCAATCTTTGAACGGATACCGTATTGGTATGAGTGATGAATAAGAGATGTGTGTGACTGATGCATAATAATATACTCTCTGATGTGCCCGACACTAACCCGTCCAAACAGTTCAGCATCTAACCGTGTCTGAGATCTTAACATTCATCTGATTTATTATTCCCATTACTTTCAACTTTCTAAGACCCTGCCGATTGATTACTGCGCAAAAACGTAAGTACATATGGATGAAGGCGTTGACTTAGTACAAGGGCGGTTGTCATTGATGTCGGCGTAATTTGATTTATCCTGACTAGTCACTCCGCTGATTGGATACGACAGTGATGACCTTAAAATGTGTCTTTATGTAGATGGTGTTGCATTCAAAAAGGCCTCCAAGGTCATAATGCTACCTTCCACTCAAGCGCCATTACTGTTTTAGCCGATGATGTGTTGATTAAGGTACGTTTTCAATATTAAACACTTGTCACTCAATTTTCTGACATCAATTTCCTTTGGCAATGACAAAGCGTTTGATTTGCTAATTTGCCTTTGAATTGCAAATGGGGTCTCCTTGGAGCTTTTCTGCGTGCCACCGCTCAATTTAGCTCCCTTTTTGTTTGACTTTTTTTGGGGGAGGTCAGCGCCGACAATGCCGCCATTCCTTGGTGGAATCCTCTGACCCGATAAGACGCGGGACATAAAAAACCCAACAGAGCGATATCAGCTGCGGCATGCGTGGCGAAAGCGCCGGAGAGCATGATATGAAAGGATAAGCAGAGGAGGGAGCTCGGGCTTGGTCAAAACTCCACACAGATGGAAGTGTTGTGATTCGCTTGCAAATGCAACAACCTGCAAATGTTTTAACGGTACAATAGGGAGAATTAAAAGGGAGCAGGCACTTCTACATTTCATGCTCGCCTATTGTAATATGTGTTTTTGCCTGTGCACTTGGGGCTGCAAATGCTTGAAAGTGTGAACACCTAACTCAGTTCATTCCTGGCTAAAAAAGCCCAACCAATTCACAGGCTCTACAGTTTCTCCAACTGCCCTGGTCACACCTCGATATTTCTTTCTCTCCTAAGCATCTTGTTTATGACACAAGTGTATAGATGCTCCAACAGACATGGCCAATTACCTTTCATTAGAGAGGAAGCTAATCAAAGTTCATCATCTTGACCTGTCAATAAATAACGTCACGTAACCGTGACACATGCCATTCAGCTGCTGTACGTCGGCATCCATAACACACAGGAAAAAAGCTGAACCATGTGATTATATCAGCCGATCACAAAGGCTTTTTTTTTTTTTTTTAATCCTGCTGCATCATCAACAGATGGCTTGGAATGGCTACAGTAAAATAATAAGGCACCTACTGTGATAAAGATATGACGTTAATTTGTTTTTGATGGCAGCACCTGTCTTTTTTGATCACGGACTGGCTATGTCACAGCTCTAACATCACTTGGTGGGCTGATTGTTTTTTCTCATTACCTGGATTTACTCACTGGCCTCTCAGAGATTTGAATTACCTTGTATTATACCATGGCCTGCGTCAGTAGTCACTAAGTAGTTCCAGTGAAACCGTCTATCTCAATATCTTATTTACAACACTGAGTGTAATGTTAACCGTCAGTGCCTCATCCCCTGAGCACCACAGGGTGGCGACTGTAGCACACAAGCTGCAAGAAGTAAGACTACACTGCCGCTCTGAACTGAAACCATCACATAAGCGATGATCTTGCATCCCAGTCGCTATTCAACTCGCTACTTCAGGCTGCGGCCGATAGCACACGTGGCCTCTCATTTGGGATATCTTGATATAGATTTGGGAACAATGACATGGCCGGATAGCTAGCTAGTCTTGTTGTTAAACATACTGTCAAATTATATTTTTACGTTTTTTCATCGTACGCAATGTTGTTGACTTTCTTGTCTTAGCTTTATGCTAGCGTTTTGATTATCAAGATTTCGTGAAACTTCGGATATTGATTTGGGGACAATGACATGGCTGGATCGCTAGCTAGTCTTGTTGTTGAACACACTGTCAAATAAGATATTACGTTTTTTTAACCGTACGTAATGTTATTGACTTTCTAGCGTTAGCTTTATGCTAGCGTTTTGCTAATCAAGATTTCGTGAAACTCACTATATTGATTTGGGGACAATGACATGACTGGATAGCTAGCTAGTCTTGTTGCTAAACATACTGTCGAATTATATTTGTTTTTTCACCCGTACGCAATGTTATTGACTTTCTTAGGTGCATAACAACCTTATGGGATGTTAATGAATTTTCAAGGTATTAGCAAACCCTCAGGGTTACCATGGAAACATTGAATGGACTGTGAACTTTAGATTGTGTTGCAAAACGCATGAAATTATAAATTAATGTTCTTCATTTTTTTTTCTTTTGCAAGCAGGATAGTGCCAGCTCATTGGGCATTATCCCTTCACTAAAACGACAACTTATGTCCTTGTAGTTTTTTTTTTTCTTCTTTTCATTCTTTGTCATCTTGCGACCTCGGTTTCACTCAAACCATGTGTGGCGGGAACACACCTGTCAAAGCTTTCTTGCTCTCTCCATCATATACAACACATGACCGAATTATATATACACAATAGCATCATATTTCTCTTTCAGTTACATCTGAAAGATATCCTCTATGCTCATTGAGCCGCTAATGAGAAACATAAAATAAACAAATAGGCCAGCGTACTGGTGACCCAACCTAACATCACAGCGACCTATCGTAGATGAGTTTTTTTTTCCCTTGCTGCTAATATACTCAGCATTGTCTTCCCTGCGCATCAAAAATCAATTTCAATAGCATGGCAATGAGCATTACCTGGCCCTGAATGTAATATGATTGCTGCGTCAATTACTAGTTGTGTTTGCCGGTGCCCTTGGTCATATTGACGTTCTTAAATTGAGCTGTGTGAGGATGAAGGACTCAACTGCTACTGCCTGAGTGTATTCTGGAGGAGTAATCCGCCTCACCACAGAGTGTAGCTCTGGCAGTGCATTCAGCAAGGGATCTGCATGTCATAATGGGATATCATTACTTCACTACCCTCATTACAAGGTCCTCATCTGCCGGGGCTTGAGTGTAATGTTAATTATTACGGAGGAGTAAGACCGAAAGGGGCATTGTAGCTCAAAATGCCATTTTGATTGGATTCTGCTCCCTTTCATCTCATTAAGAAGTCAATAACGGCTTGTTTGGCTGTCAACAAGACGATGGTTATACATATGCTTCTTATAATATATCTCTTCAAGGCAAATACAGTAGCTTACATACTTTGTTACTGCACAGTTGAGGTGTATGCTTCAACTATAAGTTTAAACTGGCAGTAGCTTTTTTGCATTGGAGCTCAATTACCAGCTCAGCTGTAATGTACAGTATGTTGTTAACAAGCTAACTTTACAAATTACACTATTAAGAAATTGTTCTTACTGAAATACTGTGAATCCACAGAAACATTACAGTATGTTGCAGATTGTTCCTGATAAACTGTGCTTAAACAGGCCTGGTTTCATAATAATGAATAAAACCGTCAAACCAGTAACCGGCTGAACTTATTCTTCTGCTTATCCTCAAAAACAAACTTGCCATATGGTGACTACAAACTCATTTAACTGAATACAAATGTGTATTTCAAAGTTCCACCTCCACTAAAACTGGAAAGATTAAGCCAGAGTTTAACCCCAAATTTGTCAATTTTACAATCTGGTCAAATTTCTGCCATATCAGCTGTTATTTCGACATTCAGTTTGAGAAACTTTGCAACACCGGATTAACTGCCAGAATTATGTCCAAAAATGTGATTGATTCGAGCAATTCCAGAATGCAATTATCTCACATAGTTGCTGTTTAAAGATCAAAAATAATGTGAATTATTATTGGAGTAGTATTTCACATGTTGTGGCAAACTTGTTCTCTTGACTCTGCTGTGATAGAAATAAAAGAAGTCATCTAAATTAAATGACAAAATACTTTTTTTTTTGTCCATGCCCTTCAGAAGGTCACGCAATGCTGCTTTTCTGTTTTTTTTTATCAGTTTTTAAGGATGTGGTCTGTGGTTTGAATACAACTTTATTTGTATTGTACAAGATACAAAACAGATCATGTGTTGGATGTTTAGTGTCTGAGCATTAAAATCGAATGCTTTGGCTGTTTAGAAAGGGCGATTCAATTGTGTAGTGTGAGTTAACACAATATAAAAGATTTAAAAAATTGCTACTATCTGCCGTGCTTAAAAAATGTACATGTACACACATTTACCAGGGCTGTCAAAGTTAGCGCGATAATAATGCGTTAACGCAAATTTCTTCAACACAGCTTGCAATTTTTAAAGTGAAAGTGAAACTTAAAAGCAACATGTTCCTTCTCCTGTCATGAGTTGTCCTGTTCCTTATTTGATCATGCATGTGAATCGATGATAAAACCTACTAATGAGCGTAGCAGGCTCTTTCTGACCCAAATCTATGAGCCTTATAACCACTGATAGCACCCATTTAATGAGATGATGACAGTTTAACCCCGATGAATATAACATTGATCTTTAACATAAAAATTTAGCATATTTACACAATATAAAATATCTATCTCCACTGAAGGAAAAACCACATACTGACATCTTGGTGTTTTTTGTCACCTTACTTTTATATGAACATATTACGTGACCAAAAACTTTTTTGGTATGTAGAAAGAAAGCAAACCACAGAGAGGTTGTTTTACATGCCACAGTACTTCAATGCTTGTACCTTCATTAAGTGCTTTGGAAAATAATGACTTTTTAACACAATGTCACGCCATATTTGTTATACAAAGTCCAGTAAACATCTACGGTTTAGCAGCGATGTGTGTGGAATTAGAGTCGCGGGGATTACAGCAGTCAGATATGAATGGCTTTGGGTCGAATGTGTATGCTGCGTCACACACAAGGTTTGTGTGTCGAAGTATAGTAACGGGCTGTCAGGAGAGTCCCTCGGGGGCATTTTCCTCTTTTTTTCCCCCCTGTTGTCGGTGTCATTTCACTCGTTTGTGGCACTCCACACCTGACCCTTTGCACTTTTGAAAGAGCGTGTGTATGTCTCCGTCTTTCATGTGTGCCTGTCACGCTGTCACGCATCATGTCTGAACTTATATGTGCATCTCTACCACTCACACTATCTTGGCCTCTCACACACACACATTGGGTCAGGGTCTTTGAATGGGAAGACCCACAGGTAGGGCTCGTATCCAGGCTTTCTCTGCTGTTTGAGCTCAGCTGTCTCGCTCTCGTCCGCCTTTGAAGTGGATGCAGACAGTTGGATGTCGGAGGAGCCGCGTGCTCTTTGGCTGAGGAGAAAGCTCGGAGAAAACATCAATGGGGCCGAGGCTTGACATGGTCATGCCATCACACGCGCGTACTGTAAATGCAGTTCTCGCCGAGGCAGGAGAGGGACGGGAAAAAACAACAACTTTCCAACAGAGGAGAGTAAACTCCAAAACTCGGAGTGTAAACAAAAACCGCACGAGCTACGGATGTTGACCGCTGGAGATCCTGACCTTATCAGTCAAAGGAAAACCCAAAGGTGTAGGATGAGCGGTGGTTTCCATTAGGTCCGGACAGCTGAAGCCCAGTAAAAACTACTGTAGCTTCGTAGAAAAAAGAGCCTGAAGGTTGAAGTGAGTAACAGAGGAGTGCAAGTAAAGTGTTTTCAGCTGACTGCTGTGAGGGAATGGCGGAGGGGTGGTGCTTGAGAGGTCATGGAGCAGAAGTAGGAGGGGATGGATATATACCCAGAGAGAGCTGCCACGATGGGAGTGATCAAATCGCAGTGTGTAGCAGCTCCACAATGGTCTCTTCAGCAGGGATGAGTCTCCTAATCTACACCAAAAAACAAAGCAACACTGACCTTAAGTAGGAACAGATGGTTTGGTGATTTGTTTGTTCTCTGCTTTAGTTCAAGTGTGAAGCTTGGTAAAACTAGCCAGCGGAAATATAAATTGTATTCCTGAAAAAAAACAAAAACACAATTCTGCAGTCCCTGATATCCACAACAAAAACAGGCAAAACCATCTGCCATTTGTTTTTTATCTTCAGCTTTAAAATTAAAAATCAGTGCAGTGACAGCATGGAGCAGTGTGAAGCGACGCCGTTTTTAAACTTTGTTGTATTATAAAGCAGAACTGACTTTTCTGCAAGAGTAGGGAATACTCAAAAGTTGAAAAAGTTACTTCAAAAAGTAGTTCATGGTCCCTCCAATCTACTAAACAACTAGGGTTGCAACTAATTCTTATTATTGACCAATTATCTTTTTTTGTTTGGTTGTTTTTTTTAACATTACTTGTCTTCATGCGTTTCAGCAATAATGATTAGACAAGGACTTTTTTGTCTTTTAAAGGGGGTATATGATGCACATTTTCACATTCTTACTTGTATTTTGGGTTTCTACTAGAACATGTTTACATGCTTTAATGTCAAAAACACTTTATTTTGTCCCATACTGTCTGTCTGAATATACCTGTATTCACCCTCTGTCTGAAATGCTCCGTTTTAGCGTCTGTCTCTTTAAGACCCCCTCCCGAAAAAGCCCACTCTGATTGGTCTGTATCTTTGTGACATCACAACTTTACGGAAGTCCTGATGGCACAGTTTCTGAATACGATTGTGTGCATTTCTCCATGGTTTTAGCGTTTTGATACTTTCAGAGTATTTATATAGCACACAGACCTGTTATATAATCCAAAAAAATTAATTTAACTTTCTACAATATGGGACCTTTAACTTACTGTCTACACCTGAAGAGGCGATGTGTTGTGTCCCACCTACATTTTAACAAATATCTGACCAGTGTTAAGAAACTCCAGCCTGAAAGCTGCCAGAGCTGGAAGAAAATTAGACACCTTCTTCTACAGCAGTCTCACAAACATCGATCGCTATTTACAGTGGTGCTAATTGGATCAGTTCTCCGACCACACAGCGTTGGGATCAACTAGTCATGTCACTGTTATAATAGTCATGGTGACCGGTCACATTGTGTAGGTATTTGTGTTTTATAACTGTATGATATAGCAGCAGAGACACATTGGAGACTTATTTAGTTAAAATATTTGTACACAAAGTTAAATTTTCCATGATATGGGCTTATTATTGGGAAACAGGTTGATTATTACAAATTATATTATCAATAAAATATATATTATATTACATAGTTGGGTTGAAAGATGTGTTTTATTTCATATTGATAAATCAGTAAAGTAAAAAATAATCTGGTTTAGTGACCGTTTATGAAGAATGCAAATAATGTTAATAACTTCATAGCCTGTATCATGGTACTGATAATGCAAATCGTCACTGTAAAAATAAACCTCAGCAACATACAGTTGCGATAGTTGTAAACTAGTTGATGCTAAACACTTTGAACTGAGGATTGTCTTTTTAATCCGAAGGGGGCGTTAGGCCACGTGACCTCCTTATAAATGTGGATTTTTGTTCAAACCTAAAATATATAGTAGGCTCTGTGAACCAATCAGGACCAAGTATTTTTACTTATATCAGTCGGCAGTAACATCTGGGAGTTAGCAGACTAACTGAAAATACAACAAATAATGGAAAAAATGGAAAACATTAAAAAAAAAAAGAACACACATATCACATCTTCATCACATTCTTCATCTTAATTTTCCTTGTTTTGTTCAACCAACAATCTAAAATCCAAATATATTCAATTTACAGTGATATAAAACTGAGGAAACAGAAAATTCCTAAATTTAAGAAGCTTAAACCAGAGAACTTTTGCATGATTGATGACTTAAACATCCCTGAATGTCCAAATTGTTGCTAATTAATTTCCAGTCAATCGATGAAATGATTAATCAGTTAATGGTTTCAGCTTCCAATTACATTGATCCACATCATAGGGCAGATTGGGGTTTTAAAGAAAGATTAATTAAAGTCTGAATTAATTCTCTGATAATATGGATATTAACATTGCTGCAAATATACATACAATTACATCTATGCATAATCTGGTATGTCATAATCCCTGCATTGAGATCAGATGTAAATTAAAATCATGACATGGAGGAAGAGTGGTAGAGAATATTGAGTGATGCACCATTTACCTCCATACATGGTTTGCTTGTCTGTAACCAACATATACAGACAACTGACATTTCTTGTATTTATTGCCACCAAGAGGAAGAAAACCAATCGATTCCCGTGACCCTGAGACCTTTACTCAAGCGGTATCAGGCCAAACTCTCCACTGTCATCTCCTGACCCCTTACTCATTCCGATACATTTCCCGTGCACCGCTGTGCTCTCAGTGTGAGCAAACTGTTGATTTTGGAGACCCTGTGACCTTTGTTCTGGCGTCACCACTGGGCTAAACTTTCAAATTTCCACAGTGCACCCCATCTACAGTGCAGTGGCTGTAGTCGAAAAAAAAGTAGTTGCTGTGTGCTCATTAATGCAACCAACTGGAAAAAAAATCTATTAAATCCACTGTAAGAAATACATTATTAAAATGGTTAAACCCAATGTGCTGACCTTATGACCTTTACTCTGTACTGCAGCATTAATGTATGTAATGATCATTGGGAGCGAATGGGGGAAACGGCAATATCACTTTAGGCTTAATACTATTTGAATATTACTATTTGCATTCGCCGGCAGATCATATAAGAGTATAACATTATAACAGATGAGAAGTCCTTAAAGTGCTAAAAAAAAAAAAAAAGTCCATGACAACTGGGCAAACTCCATTTACTGACAACGATCATGTGATGTGACCAAAAGCTCCAGAGCTGCTGCAAAATGGACCTTGTGGTGAGACCTTGGTGGACCTTGTTTCACTGCTGTTTCCAAGTTCAATAATGAAATTTGACCCTTAACTTTAAAGCCAACAGGATGAAAAGTCTTCAAAGATCTCCAAAAAAAAATAGGACACTAGCTCGAGAAAAGCTACCAAATGGACCTAGTGGTTTTCTCAAAAGATTATAATGTTATTAAATGTAAATTATTCTAGCCGGACTCCATTTCCTGCCACAAGATAAAGCCAATCTTGTGAGCACTCTCAGTTTGGTACCAAGGCCGTTTGACTCCAACGAAGATGCACACTGCATCGAAAAATTAGCCCTCGCACCCAATAAATAATGATTACAGAACAATCCAGAGCCCTCCAGTTTCCTTCTGGGCTTAATTAGCCATGGATTTTGATCGACACTTAGGATAATACCTCATCAGCCAAGGAGTGTGCAAGCCAATCAAAATCAAGGAGGGTATTCAGGGATGTACTCTGTATGGATTTGGTTGTTTTTGTCCAACATCCTTCAAATCTGACAACATTGTTACCCAATAGTCATTGGTAAATATTTCATTTTCAAGCCATCAGAAATGTTGTTTTTTTATTCTATTTGTTCCCAGCTTTTATCCAGCTTTTATCCATCCATTTTGATTTCTTTACTTACGTGGTGGGCATTTTGTCTCGGAACGAAGCTCACTTTGTTCAGCTTGTTCTTTTGTTGATAACATGTCTGAAAGTAGTGCGGAAAATTGCTTCTTCTAATCCGCCGGTGAGTTCCTGTGGTTTTATCTCCATTTATATGTGTACGAGCTCTTTTGCTCTCTACTGAAGTGGGCCGGCTCTGTCTTTTTTTTTTTTTCTTTCTCCTCTTTGACCACTAACAGAAAATAGCCTTTTGAGGCCATACGTGAGAGGGGACACCATTAGAGAGGTTGATAATTGCACAGCACTCTAGTTCTTCTACAGCATGTGGTCTTGGAAAAAGCACCGCTAAAAACCTTAATAGCACTGGATGATGGAGCAAGACAGAGGAAGTAATACTCAGAGAAAGAAACAAACTTTACAAAAGATGTGTGATTTTTTTTTCCTTCCATTTGGCCAACTTTAACATTGAGTCATAAGCATGTACTGTACAGTCTGACAGCATCCTGAGAAAGGCCGTGATAGCTGAGGCAGGCTTGAATTAAAGTTGATAGGCCATAATTTTAGCATAACGTAGCCAACGGAAGAAGTAGACATGTATATTGTAAAGCCTATGACTGGCCAAACGTGCTTGTTTAAAATGGTAATTGCCAGGACCAAGAACACCCTTCTTCTCCACACTTCCAACTATAACACCAAGAGGTTTGAATATGAAATAAAACGTGTCTTGTGTATTTAGATTGTCAATTTTTGGTGCAGATTCCTTTGGATTGCTGTTTATAACATAAAATGTATTGTAATAGAAATATAGGCTTTATATAAGTGGCAATTTTCTGGTGTTTTTATTTATTTTTTTGTCATGTTTATGCATATATTTTAATGTTTCCTGTAGGGCTGTCAAAGTTAACGCGATAATAGCACGTTAACACAATTTTGCTTTAACACCACAATTTTTTTTAACGCACTAAAGCAATTTGCGATTTTTAAGTTGTAGCGGGATCAGTTATAAAGCTAGAGTGAAGACTGGACACTGCCGGTCACTGGCATCTTACGAAACTTGAAAAAAACCTAAGGAATCCATTGGTACCAACCATGTCATACTAGCTTGTCGCAGAGGAGGCCAAATAACGCTACGAAGTTATGCTAAATTTTGGCGAGGAAAAACTGGCATGGCCAATTTCAAAAAGGGCCCCTTGACCTCCGACCTCAAGATATGTGAATGAAAATGGGTTCTATGGGTACCCATGAGACTCCCCTTTATATATATATCCCCACTTTATGATAATCCCATGCAGGGTTGGTCAAGTCAGAGTCAAGTAAGCACACTGACACACTTGACAGCTGTTGTTGCCTGTTGGGCTTCAGTTTGCAATGTTATGATTTGAGCATATTTGTTATGCTAAATGCAGTACCTGTGAGGGTTTCTTGACAATATTTGTCATTGTTTTGTGTCGTTAATTGATTTCCAATAATAAATATATAAATACATTTGCATAAAGCAATCATATTTGAACACTCCCATGTTGACAAGAGTATTAACTACTTGACAAATCTGCCTTTAAGGTACATTTTGAACAGATGAAAAAAATGTGTGATTAATCATGATTAACTATGGACAATCTATTTTAATCGATTGACAGCCCTAGTTTCCTGTCATGTAACCGAAAACTAGTTGACATTTTTCACATATTTTTAATATAGTAGACATACCGTATGTAGTTGATGCATTATCGTCTCTGTACTCCAAATCGTTGAAATGAATGTACTTTTGATTGAGTTTGCATTGTCTGCTTATTACCTTGTTAATTGTTTTGAGATAACAGGGCTGGTTGGATGGTTGGCCACACCTGTCACCAGAGTCACATTTATTACCCTAAATATATATTTGGGTGATCCGACTCAAATTGTTATCCATCTAAATAAGTGTGTGGTTTTTGCGGTCTTTTCTATTTCAACAAGCAATACGACTATGACACTGATATGTTGTGATATTTAATCAATGGCCATGAATCAGAAGTCTACATCATGTTTCCGTTATTATAGCTCTGATGCTCTCCTGCTCACACATTCGCTAGTATGGCATGGTGTGAGGCCATTCGTCAGTGGGAAATAATTAGCTAATTTCCATCCGTCTGTATAATAATGGGGCTCATTTGGTAGGGCCAGATTAAGAATGAGGGGGAATACATCTCGTTCTAAACAAAGGAGAGATCACAAATAGCAATATCTTGAAAAGTGTGGCCTATGTATGAGAGACTGCAAACTACATAGATTTGCAAAGTCAGAGGAGACACTGTTTCTGAATGTACTTTTCCACCCCCACCTTTTCTTTTAATGATATCGTCAATGTTCGTATACCATGAACCCCTACATCCCCGGTTCAAGTCCAGGCCGGGGACATTTGTTGCATGTCATTCCCCATCGCTTTGACATGTTATATCAACAGTTTTAATGATTTCAACTTTGTCCCTGACCAATCTTGCTTTGTCCGTCAGTTTGGATTGGCAGGTGGCTCTAAATACTACAATACCTACAAGCCTTGGCTGCTGTTGCTAAGGAGAGGAAGCCAGTCATAAGCCTGAATCAGAGCTGTAGAGGATTCAAAATGCTTTGTTGTGAACAAAACACGGCGCCGCGGTCGCCGAGTTCATCCAAAACTGTTCCAGTTAAAAAAAGTGAATTCAGATGCAGCACATGGTGCCTTCAAAATGGGGTCGTGTTTACCGTGTCCACGAGAAGAGTCCATATATATGAACGCCCCCCTCTTGTGGTATTCACGAACTCGTAAGTGAAAGTTTCTGAAAGAGTTCATGACTTGTGACATGTTTGTTGACGTTGTCAGAAATGGCGGAGGCCTTGGAAGTTAATTTTTGGATGCATGATAAGTTAATATATTTTAATTTTAGTTGTACATTGTTTTTCTTCGTAATTTTATAATATGTCTGAGGAAATTCTTGATACTTTCAATGGCCTCATCTTTTTCCTCTGTCATTATGCCTTTGCATTTACTGCATTATGTTACCCACTTGCTAGCTCGTTATATTGTTAGCCTCAGTGGCTTGTAGACGCCGACAGTAACGTTAATATTGCCGTTTCTTAGCAGCGGTGTTCTTCACGACTAAACCACCTGAAAGCAAAGCAAATTGTGTGCACAACTTCCCATGTTGTGAACACAAGCTCACGAGTTTCATTTGAAGGCACCGACACATAACCAGAACTTCAAGGTCTGTGATTGAATATTTTTAGGGGAAATGCACCTTGGGAGTTGTAGTTAACTTCCCCATCTTATGTTTTAATGTACACAAGCGTGTACCTTCGACGTTTTATCGAAACAACCAGATATTTTCTGACACAGCTTTTCATGATTGAACTGGGAGAGTTTCATGTCCATCTGAGTATGGAAGCGCTATGGAAGGCTATTGGCTATGGAAGAAAATAAATGTGACTTCCATAACCAGCGGTGCCTGAAATACTTCCTCCCGCTTTGCAACTCAATTATATTGGGCAAAATAAATTAACAGAGTATATGTCTATACGTCTATTTTTTTGTTTTAAAGTGAACATGTTAAAGGGTACATTTCATGAAAAACTCTTGCACATGCATTCGGGTATCTGGAGTGCCAACCAACCCACAAACTGTGAAATAAGACAATTATGCTCTCCTTCCTATGTCACATGCAGGCTAATTAGAATATACCACCCACGGCTTGAGAACTACCTTTGCAAAGGTGCACCATATTTTTCTCGCTCGCCAATCAGAGTAGAGGCTTTTTCGGGAGGGGGTCTTAAAGAGACAGGCGCTAAAACGGAGCGTTTCAGACAGAGGGTGAATACAGGTAAATTCAGACAGACAGTATGAGGGAAAATAATGTGTTTTCTGAACATTAAAGCATGTAACAATGTTCTAGTAGAAACCCAAAATACAACCTGAAAATGAGCACGATATGTCCCCTTTAAGTAAACGCCACTGAGCCGGCTCCTCACATCTCAAGTTTACAACACCTCGAATGATAACGGTAATTACATCCACCATCTGTATCCTACAAGAGCATCTGCAGTAAGTGCTTAAAAACTACGGCCATTATGCACTCGGTGCATTTTGTCGTTATCCCCATAAAGGCATTGTAATTACACACGTGCGATAGTTGTGAAGGGGCCGGAGAATTGGCTGTGTATGTATAAGTCTTGAATGCTGTTGAGGTTGAAGTGGCAATGTTCTTGACTGTGTTTGTATGTGTGAGTGAGAGAAGAAGTAGTAGACGCAGTGACAGAGAGATAGAGAGAGAAAGAGCTCCCCATGCTACAGTAGCTCCGTCAGCATGCTTTCCTTCACTTCACACACACTCCACTTCTCGCCCTGCACCTCCCCTCTGCCTCTCTCGTTGCTTGGCACCATTACCTTACTGCAGATTTCAGCCCCTTACACACTGAATGTATTGCATCTGTGATTTAAGAGGTGGGGGAATTTAATGGTGTGGGAAGCGAGGAAAGGTTGCTTTCTGTTTAATTCAACCTGGGCAAAGTCCAGCGCCCAAGCAGAAGCAGTGTTAGGTGCCAAGCTCTCATAAAACAAAGTGAGAGACACCTGGATAAGGGTTGCGATCGCCTATGCGTAGCTCATATCGTTGCACAATAGTCCCTCCAGTATTCGGTGCATTATCCGTCTCTCTTTCCCTTCATCCTCTGCCTCTCTCTTTGCTCGTTTCATTTCCTCCGTCTCCCTCTCTCATTTCCTCTTTGCGTTTCCCCTCTCGAAGCTCTCTCCTCTTATTCCCCGTTTGCAGAGGCATTAACCAGACCATTAATGTGACGGCAATCTACATATGAAATGTAATTTGCAAGAAATTAATTTATACCCTCCATCTGTACATTTGCTCTCGTCCTTAATTTGTTTTGGAGGAACAATTCCATTGGTCACCATCTGGGCGTTTGGGAGAGAAAAAAAAGGAGATGTATTCATTTAATGTTAATAGCATGTGTGAGAAAATAAACTAAAAGAAAGGAATAAATAAATAAAAATCACATTGAAGGAACGCAGATGTCATATTAAACATTTAAAGAGGGGCGAATGGAAGTGTCCCATTAACAAACACAAATACCACTTCAAACGGCGGGAAAAAAAAAATCAGTGACAACAGATGCGCAACATAATATCAGGTTTAGGAAACTCATTTTGGGGGTGATAGAGAAGGCTGCTAACTCATTATGCCCCGCGCCCACTTTAAAATCATCACAGTTGGTTCCTGCACCAATGGCTCCCCGATGTTACAGGCTGGTGTTTACCAGTTTGCCGCGCCAAACTCGCAAACGAGAAAACATTCTCTCTGCTGTCCCACTATCGCGGCCCTGGCAGCGAGCGTTTGGAGGCGAGGGGGGAAGTGCGGGCGATGGAAGAGCAGAAAAGGCACATGTCTTTGGCTCGTATCGTCCAAACCCCCCAATTAAAGCATTTCGAATCAGCCACTAGGCAGAGTTCGGAGGTTGGGATGGAGCCAAGTCAAGTCTGGGGGACGAGACTTTTGGAGAGGAAAGAGGGTGACCAGAAAACAAGGCTGCATAACAACAAGAAAACAACAGCAAGATGGTAAGAATGTAAAGCTTGTAACAGAGTAATCTGGGAAGTGGCAACGGTGAGCTATAGAGTGTGATTGCTGTGCATAATACTGCTTTATATCTTTACTGAAAACAGGAAAAATACAAGGGCAAAAACACACAGTATTATCGAAGTTTGTTCTCCTAAAAGAAAACTTGCAACAAGTCTGCAACTTCATAATTACACCGATAAAAGGAGAGGGACCTTTACTACGAGCAGACTAGTGCAGAGATTCAGGAACTGGAACCACCAACAAGATTAATCTACTGTCTAGCAGTGGGAAATGGCTAAAGCCAGGAGACTTAAAAAAACAAAGTTAAAAAGGAGTGACCAGAAGTATATCTGCAAGGCAAACACAAATACCCCTGGACCTACAGGAGAGCACAGGACACTAGGATGAGCAGCAAACACAGGTGCAGCCATTGGCCTTGAACATTTAACATCGTGGCTTCTGAAAGCATTTATGTTTATGATGATACTGATGGGGGGGATTTCTATGTTCCTCTGGCTTCTAGATTTAAATCTCTTGGTGCAAATTGGCAATTTCAGGAAACTTCCATGCTAATACAGCCCACTGGGTTTTATGGTTTGGGGCTGATGTGTAGGTTGGAGTTAAGTGAGGAAATGAGAGCCACAATGGAAGTCACGAGAAAAGCACCCTCCACATGGACAGCTAGAAAACCCAGCAAGTGAACCACACTCGACATTGCTTTTGGGGAAATTGAATTCTCATTGAAAAAAGAAATTGCCTACTTACTACTGGTGGATCTTTTTTTTTTTTTGTACTTGGTAAAGAATCTTCTTCCAGGCAAGTATGCTTTAGGGCGCCAAGGTCGGCCTAATTTAGCAGTAGAGCGCATAGAGCTCATTAGCTGTACAACAAACATAGGGCAAATGTGTATTCGAGTGTGGATGCCACGATTCTTCAACACATTATCTACATAAAACTTCAAAAACCAACCAACTTATTTGCATTGGGATTTAGCTGAGCATTTATACTACATTTCCAGTGCACTATCAATTGTATGTATCCCACAAAATCAATTTCTATGTAATCCACATACTGTGTGATATCCCAAAGTTTGACAGTTAAGAATCTTGGCGTTACGTTCGATTCAACTCTTTCTTTTGATCAGCACATTAAACATATCACCTACGCAAGATCCTAATTCACACCTTTGTGTCATCCAGACTGGATTATTGTAATGTTTTGCTATCATCTGATATAGTCTTCAAGTGGTTCAGAACGCTGCAGCCATAATCTTAACTAAAACTTGAAAATCTTACCATATTACACCAGTTCAGTTCAGCTTCATTGCACGGGCTCCCGATCCATGTTAGATCAGACTTTAAGGTGCTTCTGATGACCTCTGAATCTGTAAATGGGCACACTCTTTCCTACTTGTCTGATCTACTTAAACCGTATGCTCCAATCAGAACTCAGTGAACAGTGAAAAAGAAGTCAGCAGGCCAACGGGCTTTTTTCTTATCAAGTCCCTTTCCTCTGGAATAACCTCCCTATGAACATCAGACCGTCTGAATCTGTGGAGGCCTTTGAATCCGAACCGAAAACCCATCTTTTTGGCCCTAACCTTCAATTAGTTAGTTATTCTATTATTATTCGGCTGGCAGGTCGGTCTCAGTCTCTATGTATAATTTAAGCCTAGTAGTCCTGCCAACGAGAATAATGTTAACTTTAACCCTCTGTTGTTTATGTCCCACAAGCACTGCTGTGTCTGTCTTATCTGAATCATCAACTAAACCCATGCATCTGTAGCGGGGGTCATCATTTTCAGTTTTCTTATTTCTCAACATACTGTAATTGTAGAGATTTCAGTAAGATGTTAATAGAGAATTATTTCGGTCAGTTTTTTAGGTCGTCATGAGAGATCTTACTCTAGCCCTACACTGAGAAATGATTACTGCATTTCATAATAAAAGACAACTGAAGACAGGAATCATGTTTTATTTGCAGAATTAAAGGGAATTAGTTTCCAACAAATGCTGGCCCAGTCTGCTGCAGCATAAATCCTCATTACAACACTTTAGAAACTTGGACAATAACTTTTATTATTAGTTATTAAACTTATCTTGTGCTGCTGAAGGTTTATTTGCATCAGTGATAATTGTAAAAATAAACTGATCAACACACTATATGAAACTGTTTTCAAAAGTTATTACTCTAGACTCATTGTACATTATAAGCATCTTAGAAGTGTCTACATACTTGGAATAATTTGATGTTAGTGTTGCAAATATCCTTTCATTAAGGACAAATGGAGTGCTTGAAATTAATTTTCAATTCCTGAGCTTTCTCAATTTGAGGGTTGTGCTGCTTTATTCATCAGCAAACCATTAGAATATTAGCTAGATATTCACGTTACATGCCAATATTAAACTATTGTGAAACACTACTAGCAAGTTTACTCTTTTGCTAGCCTGATTTTACCTCAATTTTTAAAATGACACGGTTGCTTCAAAGTTTACCTGAAGTTCTTAGCATCAGAGCAAGTACTGTGCTCGAGGCAGAGACTGTATATATAAAAAAAAGTGGACGTAGTCACCGTGGCGTCACCCATTGGTTTGTGGACTGTCGTTTTGAAGACTCGAGTTTGGCATTTTGGCCGTCGCCATCTTGGTTTTTGGCCGCCGCCATCTTGGTTTTTTGCAACCAGGAGTGACAGGAGAGGGCGGAGCTAAGTACAACCAAACGCTGAAGACATTTTGAGGCAACCAAAATGTTACAAGTCACTTTCATGAACTGTAAGCACACCGTGAAAGGGTTATAGCTCTAACACAAAAAAGCTGACAACTCCCAGACCTGACAACGCTGTGGTAGCGGCCTGTCAACCACAATTTTTACTCTACATGGGACCGTAATTTACTAAATGAACATCATGTTGTATTGAAGACTTGAAACTAGCGATTGAGACCATAAACTCATGTTTACAATGTTTACTGAGGTAATAAATCAAGTGAAAAGTAGGCTCATTTTCTTATAGACTTCTATACAATCAGACATATTTTTGCAACCAGAGGAGTCGCCCCCTGCTGGCTATTAGAAAGAATGCAAGTCTAAGGCACTTCCGCATTGGCTTCACTTTTCATACCCCGTTGAAGACAAACTCATTTGTCCAACATACTGCAGGAGTGGGCTAAACTATGTGCAAATTACAGAAAGGGTACGCCCCCTGACAGGCTCCAATATTGAGGAATAAATAGTCTGTCGGAAGACAACAATTAGCTTTAATTGGCTAATCTGTTTTTTCTTGTGGTCAGTGTTGTGAAAGTAGCATGTTATTATGTAGAGTTTGACACTGATGCTCTACAGGAATGAATGCAGCAGGTGTTGCCCTCTGTAGGACAGCCTATACTATCAGGATTGATCCTCCGTAAACCCATGCCATTTGGGATTTGTTAACGGTCCATATAAAACATATTGCATCCAGCACACTCAAAGTGTGAGGGGGGAAAGGTAGAGCTCCACCTAGCTGATGTACCCCATAACATTAAACCACCACAACAACAACAACATAAAGCATGATTAAAAGACTGCATAGAGGTTGTTGTCTCCCAGAACAGACTTTTATTGTTCACAAAATTAGACTAAAGTACCCAAAGCACCGTTGGGGCCACGCAGGTTAATTCTGTTCCAGGGTTTTTATTTTGCTTCGGGGTTAGGGCAGTGGACACGGCACTAAGGGAAGGGATTGAAATATCGTCTGCAGTTCTCCAACCTTATTTATTCCCGTTCCTTTTTTTCGTTCTCTACTCACTACATCAGCATGCTCTCCTCCAGAATGTACAAATTTGCATCTCCTCTGGCCTCCCGGGAGTTATGTTAGGAGAGGCCCCACGGGGGGAGCGAGTGAAAGAGTAGCTTAAGAAAAGGTAGGTAGACATGAGGGGAGTGGGAGTGGAGGGGAGGGGAGGCACACATGCTCTCACGTGCACCTGCGGTGTTTGATGAATGACGAGGATAATGACGGATGATATCTAGGTGGCCTGGGGGAGAACACCTGAGTGGTTCTATCAAACACACACACACTGAGGCACACATCTACACAGCCCACTGGCTTACACATGGTCACTGTCGTGATAAGACAGTGTGAAGTAGACCTGGTTACAGTATTGGCTTTGTTTATCAATCCAGATAACTCAACAATTATATGCCCAGATGCTCAGATTTCGGGCTTTCCGCATTCACTAACTAGTTCGTACTCTTGTTTGGAACAAGCTGTTGGTAGTTGGGTTTGCCTCACATCTTTATGAACTAGGGCTATTTCATTTAGAGTAAACACTGCCAGTTTAACATTTTTATACGGACAGTAATGTTTCCCTCCTGCTGTCTCGCCAGGCAGTACTGAAAATCACTGATCTTTCTTCTCAATTGTCATAAGAACTGTAAGAAGTTTTGAGGTCATGATCCATAGGTTACCTTCAAATGTATTCTGTGCAGATTTGGCATTTTTGAAATGACAATAGAAAAATGTTTCTGCCATCTTACTGATATTGCTGAATCATTTGCTATAGAACAACAGATTCTCACATTCACTAACTCGTTCGTACTCTTGTTTGGAACAAGCTGTTGGTAGTTGGGTTCGCCTCACATCTTTACCAACTACCTTGTAAAGAAGAATTACTAATATCTGGATGTCACTTGTGTTCAAGGACATGCACGCATCCTTTCGTAAGGAAAACAAAATGTAGGTGTAATTGCTTCCCTGATTTCTAACCGCCACTAACGTGCAATTCAAACCAAAAAGCTACAAGTATAATATGAAATTACATTTTCCGATTGATTCAAAATGGACCAACAAAAGTGATGAATGGATAGATTATTGAAAATGAAATGTACAAAAGTGCTCAAATAGCTATTCATGGTGGTGATGAGTGTAACATAACGTTACATAATTTGAGTCAAACGGACAATTGTTAATAGGGGTTTTTAAAAATGTATAAATTTGAACAGCTTTAGAAATGTGTCCCATATCGAGACCAAAAAACAATCACAATCAACCCAATTACAGTCATTGCAGTTTAACGGAACAGACAAGTAGAATACATTCATGTATGAGTTCAAAGTTGTGTTCAATATGCCATAAACGTTCCCTCTCAATACTGCTTAGTAGCTTACAATTTTTTTTACAGTACAGCCACTTTTTGTGCACAGATTGGCGAAGAGAAGGAGCCAGATGTCCTCTGACTCCTTGCACAGAATGAACACATTAATGTGGCTTTAAATGCTGACCAGAGAGTTATTCAAGTGTGAGTTATTCAAATGAGTGTCACATTTGAATTGCTTACATGTAGTGGAAATACTGCAGTGTAAATGCCTTTTAGATTGGCTAAAAGCCTGTTTAATCTCAATAGCTGTCAAACGACTAGTGTTAAGATTGCTGGCACTTTTTCAGTGTCAAAACATTGGGCAAAAGATTATAGAGGCATTTGCCCCCACTGTATTTGCACATACAGTACTGGCCTATTTACTGTATATGACCTCATCAGTAGACATTCAAGTTTGAATGTTGCTTTACTCTGGGTATACACAGCCTCCCTTAACTCATTTAATACAACACCGAATCAGTGACAATTCACATCCTTAAAATTACAGCAGAAATACAACAAAATATTGACCCTATTTATTTACACACTTTATTTTCTGTAGCATAGTTTCTGAAACTCTATAGGCTTGTCCATTAAAGGAAGTGATCTTTAAAGGGGACATGTCATGCTCATTTTTAGGTTCATACTTGTATTTTGGGTTTCTACAAGAACATGTTTACAGTCTTTAATGTACAGAAAACACACATTATTTTTTTCTCATACTGTCTGTCTGAATATACCTGTATTCACCCTCTGTCTGAAACGATCCGTTTTAGCACCTGTCTCTTTAAGCCCCCCTCCCGAAAAAGGTCCAGCCTGCTCTGATTGGCTTGCAAGAAAAATATGATGCACCTTTGCAAATGTAGTTGTCAAGCCTTGGCTGGAGATAAAAAAAAGTGCGTAAAATCAATTCTTAATTGATTTACAGCCAGAGTATGGAAGGAACTTTTGCCATCATAACCTAATTTACAAATACAACAATTACCTTAATCCTGCAAGCACTGATATTTTTGGCCACTTTAGGGCAGTGGATACAAGTTCCAAACACAAAACTGACATATGAGCATTTTTTAAGTCCTTTAAGTCCTTATTCACACATCCAGCAGTAACGGAGTAACATAAGCATTCATTTGGAGCCGTGTTTCTGGCCACCTGATGAGTGTAAATCCAATATTCAGATTTTTTTTAAACTCTGTTTTGGTCTCCACCAACTCCTGAGAAAAATATCTGTCTCTTTAGCTGCTAAATGCTACAATATGTTTACCAACTAATTGCTAACTGTTTTTTTGTCGGCTGTTTGGTGTTGAGCAGTGAGCTTGATCGAGCTATGAGAACTGTGAGATTGAACCAAAACAGTAAAGTTGCGTGTCGGACAGCTCGACAATGAGCTGAAACTCACTACAAAGCTGTGCAAAGCCGAGAAAAGCTACATATTTGGTGATAATTGTCTGTAGGTTCATTATTACAGCAGAACTTTTAACATTGCTTTCACATTGTCGTGATACATTGTTAGTTATTTTATTCCATTTCTTGTATGTTTTTGAGTTTCAAGTCTGAAAAGCTGAAGTGTATGACAGATAAGTGCAACTGCGTCTGTGATTAAGTTAAAGTGCATTGGCACAGTCAGATAATAAAGAAGCTAAATGTCCCAGAAGTGGGTGTGTTACAATAGCAATAACATTAAAATCGCAGATTGGAGGCAATAAAGAACAATAGCAATCTTGATTTCCCGGGGTTTCATGCATTTAAAGCACATTCTTATACCACCCCTGACCCCTTATCTAGCCTGCACTGCACCATCATTACAATCAGTGTAATCCCGCGTCTCATTTGACTGCAAGCCATGCACCAAAGACAATTAATATCAGTTAGCGTAAAGTATGTTTCATGACATATGCGTCCGGATAAAAGCACATGCAGGATGTGGAGACATTTGCATTGGGTTTTGCTCATTAACTGCTTGCTTCTGTACAATTGAATTACATCAGCGTACGAGGTGGTTTGCATTTGCATTTTTTGATTGTATCCTCGGGAGGGAGAAAGCCTTTGATATGGTTTTGATTATGATTTGCTGAGTACACGCTAAACAATTCATGATTTAGTCGCTCCTCCTTTAACCGTGTCTATACATCCAAAGCGCAGTCGCTGCCGGTTAGCTGATGTTTGTTTGATATACATTCATTTATCTGATCAAATACTTCCATTTTATTCAAGGGCTATTCAATTTAGAGTAAACGCTGCCAGTTTAACATTTTTATACGGACAGTAATGTTTCCTTCCTGCTGTCTCACCAGGCGGTACTGAAAATCACTGATCTTTCTTCTGAATTGTCTTAAGAACTGTAAGAAGTTCTGAGGTCATGATCCATAGGTTACCTTCAAATGTATTCTGTGCAGTTTTGGCATTTTGAAATGACAATAGTAAACTGTTTCTGCTATCTTATTGATATTGCTGAATCATTTGCTATAGAACAACAGATTCTCAGTGAGTATTCCTCATCTATGAAGTGTACTTTGCTGTCAGGAGAGCCATTGGATAACACACACACTATTCAGTGTCAATGCAGGAAGTAGTGTTCTCTTTATGTAGCACAGTGGAAAGTAAGGACGTGGAGGTCAGGGGGGTGAAGTTTGCATCCTGTCACTATTTTTGTCTGATGTTCTGTAAAAGCATTTTTAATATGTCCATGTTCTGTAGCTGCTTCACAATAAAGCCATCAACCATTTAGCTAGTTGAACACTTTTATTGTGAAGCAGCGGCAGTAGGAAATGTTTGGCTTGCATGTATAATTTTCCTGGGAATCCCTCATGCTTTGGTGGGGAATCTGAATCCAACAAGAGAATGGCAAACTCTGCCACTACGGCTGTCATTTATTTAAAGGGGAATCACGCCCATTTTCAAAATTCATACATGTTATTCCTCTAGGACAATCCAAACAAGGCAAAAGTGAGCATGGCTCACATACCCCCGCTCACTGCTAGGGCCAAAGGTTTTGCCCTTTTGGAACTAATGGAACGAGTTCTACTCGAAATTGAAAATCAAATTTTTTGGCAAAAATTTAAAAAAAAAATTTGGCACCCTGTACTTCTAACCCCCAAAAGGCACAACTAGACCACACTGTCAACCATCATTCCAAATTTGAAGTTCCTAAGTTAAATAGTTTCTGAGTTCTGCTCCGGAAAAGAAAGTGTGACATGCGAACGCACGGAAGGATGGACGAACGGAAGGATGGACGGAAGGACGGAAGGATGGACGGATGGAAGGACGGACACACGTAGCGCTATATACCCCCGACTACATTGTCGCGGATGTATACTAATATTAGTAAACATTAACAACTCTCTTCCAAATCCAAAAACTAGAGTGCTAAAACTCAAACTTGTGATGTCATAGGGTATAAAGTCTGAAGCTGCTCCATAGACAATTAATTGGGAAAGATGTTATAGGTAACATTGAGAGCACACAGGGGAATGTTCTGACTACAGTATATGGGAACATTTAATGTTTCCCAACTGAGAACAATACAATAGATTGAAGCTCATGTGGGAATAGAAAAGAAAAACATTCTGTGCGTCCACAAAATCAGGTTCCCATTCATTGTCTATGGAGCGGCTCCAGACATTACACTTGATGACATCACAAGTTTGAAACTTACTGGTTTCTGGCTTTGAGAGAGAGGAGCTCATGTTCACAAATATTGATTGAACTTTCCTAGGCCATGGAAACAACAACATATTGGAATTATTAATTCGGGTGGTGCTCCCTCCCTTCAAGTTTTCAATATCTTTTTTACCAATACCCTCCAATGAGGAGACCAAAAGCAACAATTAATTAATACCGGAACTAGAGCTCTTTCAGTTCATGAACACATTAAAAAAAGCCATACCATTACATCGGGTGATATATTCCTTCTTTGCAATCATCATGTTTATCGTGAGCGTAGTTTCGTTTATTGTAGTTCATTGAGTGTCAACAGACGAACCACTAAACGAGGATCAGTTCTCTCGCCACCTCTCTGCAACACTGCTAAACTGTGTCTTTAGCTTTGTGTCTTTCTCCTTGTTATCTCTGAAGCCACATGTTGTGAACTCAGCTCCCATCGTCCGGGGGGGAAAAAAAAAAACAGCCACCGAGTCACAGCACAATTGGAAATATGGTATTGAAAACAATGAATAAGCAATCGCCGCAGCACTTTTGTTGCTCTAAGTTTACTTTGAAGGTGGAAAATAAAATGAATTAGAGGAACATTTTGCACCGAGGTCCGCTTCGGATGGCGGGGAAATAATGAAAGCACTATAGGCTCCCAGTGACACAAGTAACCAAGTTGAAATCTGAAGTGGGTAAACCTTGAGATGCTATTATCTGCTGGGTGTTCAGGTGAGATTACTTTATCTCAATTTGTCAGGTCAGAATTCCAAGAATTCCTAAATTAAAGTCTGTGTCTGTGCAGCGCGATACAGGCTTTATTTTTTTTTTCGTGAGCACACTTTTATCATGATGGATTTGCTTAACAAAAAAAAAAAAAGAAGCCCGGCTCTAGCTGCGGGCTGAGTAGCAGTGGGGGAACTGGAATCATGTAAAGGGAATGGGGGATTTGCTAGTATGATTTGTAGGTTTGTTTGGCTTTTTCCCTGGAAAGTAATTAAAGCCTGACATGAGCGCGCAAAGAAAAACCTCAACCAATCACTCCTGTGTGTGCGGTGTGATGCGTGTCGCCCAGCGCTCACGTTCCTAATTACACTTTAACTGTGTCTCTTTTGGAATATAATAAAAGCCAAACACTTTTGGTGCCACTCAGCCACAGTCGGCGACGGGCGGACGTGCTGGCAGGAACAACCCCACTGATGGACGTCTTTAATTAGCAAGCCCTGACACTGGGAGAGTTTTTACGCCATTTCATTCATTCTGAACTGCCGCTGATTGGGTCAACTCCATTTCAGCGCCGTCCCCAAATCTGCTAAGGGGCCCCGTTTAATGTTCTTGGCTTAAAGTCGTGCGAAGTAACACGAGCGTGACAATGAGGAATGTGTGATGAGCTTACAACACTGAAGAAGAGGACTTTTTCTTAATTTGCTTCAACATTTTTTTTACTTTATTCTGATTCAATCTGACTTAAAGGGTTTCCTCGTCAGAACAATTATTGCTCTTTAACATTCGTTTCTTTACTTTAAACGGCTTTTAGTTCAAAGCGAACGTGTCTTTGGATCTTGTTTGGCGCTGCTTTTGCTTCATTATGTTCTCGTCCACACACGCTTTGGTTGATACATACAGACAGCGATCCATTTTAAACACAAAGAACACAACTCTTTACACTGCTCTCATCCTGCCAGCATTGACAACTCATTAGACGGAGGGATTTTCAGCGTTTTCATAGCAACAGCGCTTAAATTCCTGGGTTTTCCTGGTCCCCCCTTATCCCCACATGCCGGCAAATTTGGCACGGGCATAGGGGAAGGAAATGGCGGGTTTAGGGGAAAAAAAAAAAATCTTATTAAACAAATTCTCTAAAGCATTTAGACCAACTGGTGTGGAGTGCGCTGATAACAGCTGGCCATTTTGGAGTGTCACCTCGCTTGGCAGCTGCACCAGCGGAGAAAGAGGGAGAAAATGTTTTAATGGCTCTGGCCCACAGATTTGAACACTGTTATTTTGGCAACTTTTTAATTATCTCCAAATGAATGGATTGATAGGAGCAGTCGTAACGAGACGGAGATAGGGGGAACATTCTGTTGTGGCAGTGTTTTCCCCATTTTGGTCGTCTCTCATGCAAAAGATGTTTGAGCAAGATGGCCTCCAGACTAAATTGTTTGAAAGTTTCGAGGGCAACTTTGCTAATGAGAAATTTAATCACACACTTTTTTTGCTTCATGTGATGGACAAAACTTGAAGCTAAAGACGCCAATGGGATTTCATCATACACAACCACTGAGTACTAGCCTTCCATCTACTGGAAATATCAAAAAAGCAATTAATTGAAGTGATTCAAAAGTTGCATTTTATACAAGAAACACTTTGTCTTCTTCAAACAGCAAATATTTAAGGACAAAATGGTTTATTTCATTCATTTCAATACTGTTTGATCGGTTTAAGACAGGGCTTCAAATTCAAATACAAGATGAGTGAAATTAAATTTGTCCGAACTAAAATCAGAGCAGAGCAGAATGATGTCCTGCCATCGCCACATGTCCCTACAATATCCACATTCAAACATGACAGATTGTCTTCTTCCATGTCTTAAATGTAGAATGAAAGCTAAACTTTAAAGCTTACAAAATCTTTGAAGCTGTAAAGCACAAAACATGTTATGGTCAAAAAGCAGCTCTTTGAAGGTCCATTGTGGTAGGAAAGCACACTAGTCACCACATGTAATTATTTTTGCTACAAGTTAAAGCAATGTCTGCAACTAAAAGAAAACATCCAAACGCTCCTATTATAAGATGTCCAGCAGATATTTCATCAGAAATCCAAACATAAATACACCCCGACAACTCTATAAATGGAACCAGAAATAGGCGACTTACAGAGAGATACAATTATGGCTAATCAAATAGGGTTTTCCCTTTTTCCCCCCATTTTTGTGAACATCAATGGCAAGAAATGTTTGGTTAGCATCAGCAGTGACTTAACGCAGCTCCAATAAGGCTGATATGTGAAAATACCAGCCCTGTCTCATATACATTACGTGTCGATACAATTAAACTACATTCAGAATTACGTTTTGAAGGGAAACTTATTTTGCCGTCGATTGCGTCTTTGATGAATCATAAATGTTTGTAATAATAGTCCACGGAAGGCTGCTGCAAGTAACGTGGTACAACGAGCGACGCGCAGAGCAGGTGACAGTATATCGAGGGACCGTTAATGGAAGTTATGTGGAATAATAACGTTATTGAAAGTTATGTTTTATAAGAACTAGTGTAACAAGTGAGAATGTCCACTACTGAGATTGCAACCAACTGAAGCCTCTCCAATGTGCCAAGCGGTGGCTGACACGAAAACGCGAATGGCCCTCTCTAGAGCCAGTTGTTGTCAGAGTAGCATGGGTCATTTGGAGCAGAACCAGTGCGTTGAGTGTGTGTGTGTACGTGGTAATTGAGTGGTGAAGCAAGAGAGAGAGTGGCGGCAATGGGAACAAGTAGCTTTATCGACTACGGCCCAAGCAGGAAAAGATAACAGTGTTTGGTTTGTCCGTTCTGGGCTACTGTAGAAACATGGTGGTGCAACATAGCGGACTCCGTGGAGAGCGGACCCGCTTCATTTACAACTTTAACCACGTGTTTAAAACGGTTTAAAACCGTGACCATTATGTGGGAGAAAATATGTTTCCCTTGGGATGTTATTGAGAATGCAGTTTGTTGTATGGGAACGTTATTTTCTAGGAGACAGGGTTGGAAAATACAGACAGGAACAGAGTGAAAATAAACTAAACTGAATGCGACTATCTCCTGCTGTGAGGCTGTAGCGGACCAACCCGAGCTCATGGAAAAACCCTGAAAAGGGAAGTCCACTGGCACCAGCAGTGTGAATGTCTCGCCAAATCCATCTGTTGTGCTAGCGATGTTCATTGTGTGATCATTAGTGAAATAGACATGATAATGTGTTGATAAACTAGTGGAGCTTGCTTCCATGGCAAATGGTTTGGAAATTCAACAAAGAAACCTAACAAGAGTTGAACGAGTTCGAGCCAAGTGTGAGTAACGGCACCGAGGTTGACATCTTAAGAGACGGCGCTGTTCGTTAGGTCTGTCCGAGGCTTCATTTCTGGTTCAAATCTTTCTGGGTTCTGGTTTACTGATTTGAAACAGTGAGACATGGCTGGTTGTTGATTTTGAGCCTCAGATATGCATGTGTTGTTTTTTTTGTCTCATTTTAAAAAAAAATAATGAGGATACATATTTTGATATGACCTTCTACTGGTGGAGTTTGACACTTTGACCGGTGGAACTGGCAGTTAGCGCCGGCTAAACAATGAGTAGCTGCTTGTTAGCACTGTTGACCGTTTATTGGCAACCATTTGTCCGGGCTCTTCAAAAGAACCACATGACCATAACAAAAAAACGATCGCTGGCTAAAAGAGAGCAAAGAGGTCTTTTTTGTGTTTTTTGGAGGAGAAAACACATTATTACACGATTGCAAGAGGTCACTTGTCAGGAAAATATAAACATTACGGTAGGTAATTTGAGGATTTGAGCAAGGGACAGATGGTGTTGTCTTGTTGAGGAGAGTCTATTTTACAGATTCAACTGTATGACGTTTGGAAGCAGTTCTACATATTTCTTTCAACTGCAGAATAAGTTTTTTCAAATTAATAAGATGATTATTGAATGCAGAAAAGAAGCTTGGGTTCCTACTATACTAAATACTGTGCATTCAATGCTGTAGGTTCAATAAAAACAATGCTGTGTGCTCCTTTTATGTAAAAAAATAATAATTTATCTCTGCCTTCTTTGCATTAGGGTTATTTGTAATGGTCTTGCAATGAAGCTAAAATGTGCCTTTCCCGTTTATCAGTAATCTGTGGCCTTTGTTGTTCCAAAAAGCACTTTGTGATGAACCAATTTGTTAAAGCACTCTATAAATACATTTGTCTGAATTTATGAAGCAGAAATGTCACAAATGCAACCAAAGCTAATGAGCCAATCCTCCGCCAGCTGAAGTGTCATAGCGAAAACTTCACCGCCATAAGTCAAGTGTCTCACGAGGTGAAATAACACACCAAAAATGAAAATGTCATTGTGGTATCTCTTCACAGCTGACAGGTCCATCTGAGCGCGGGGCTTTTCAACACTCAATATATTCTGGAAAAAAATCCTCTGTATATTGAGATAGCCTGTCTTCTTTGCCAAAGTTTAGAATATGCTGACAATATACTGTCACGGTGAAGTTATAAAACAGACGGATTATATAATTCATTAAAAAAAAAAAAGTTAGAAGTCTACATCAAATGTGTGTCTGAAGAAGCCATTCACATCTATAAAAGGCAAGGAAAATCTTTGAATGTCTTCACCTTTTGACTTTAGATTGATTTCTGATTATTCAAAAAACCTCGAGAAGTCACTGCATTGTCTTTGATGTTTTTTGTCTGAGTTTTTGTATCCCTTGGTACTCCATCCTCCGTGTGTCTTCGTTAGATTATACAACAGAGAGCTTAATATAACCAGACCACTTGATTTTCAGCCACTGAGTAGGAGTGATGGATTGTCAAACTCTAATACGGTGCTTCATTACCATAGAGTGATGCGCCTAGTAGACAAGGACAAGTAATTGAGATTACATTAAATGCAATGTCTACACTCTCTTAACTATAGGTCAAATGATAATGATTATACAGTTCAATCACGGTGAGATGAATATTTACATCAACAAAGTTAAGAACACAAAGTCATTGTGGCATATTTTCGCAGCAGGTTATCTTGAGAAATAAAGGATACCTGAGAAAATGTTTAGAATATTCCACTACACAAAAGTGTTGCAGAAAATGTCCAATATACAGACAACTTTAAACTTTAGGGGTAAATTACACATAGTTATCACAGAGGCTTTGAAAAAGGTGATGAAGCCTATGGGGTCAATCAAAAGGTCTATTCCCCTTAGGTGCATTAATCTGTCCAATATAATACATGATAATCTACCAGTTCATTGTGTGCTAAAGTCTCATTTAAGACTGAAGGATGGCACTTCAGAAAAGTTCATTGAGTTTCCAAAAAGGCAACCCGGTCTTTATATTCGACGATTCTGCACAATACAATTTCCATCCAACGGCAACATCCAGTGCCAAGTGCCTTCCTTTATTATTTAACCGTCAATCAAAAAGCATTGGCTGTAAAAATTCACAGTCTCTGAATGTATTCTGTGGTAGGGCTGTCCGTTTGCTAACACTAAATGGAGACAACTGCCAAGCCGAATTGATACTCATGACGCCAAGCCATCTGAGACGCATTTTAGATTCAACACAGAGATGGAAAAAAAATCATGACAACAAGAGTGACAGCCATGCTAGCGGCTCTAGCATCAGGCTGTACTAATAGACAATGGGCCAGGCCAACATTTGGTACCACCCAAGGTGGCAAAATCTATTTGGTACTAGTTTGTTTGTAGGGTCCATATAAGTACTTTGAAACATGATAATTGGTACAAATGAGTGGTTTTCCTAATTGTTTGGGACGATCATTGTTATTGCCATTATCGCCCTACAGTATATTTTATGATTATATGTACCAATATATGCAATAATTAAGTTTGAATCACATAAAATGACATGCATAGACAATAAATATATATACAAAGAATATATGTTCTATGAGTTTGTCTGTTCTGGGTTACTGTAGAAGCATGGTGGTGCAATTCTTATTTTCAGGTTATTAAACACTAAAGAAATCATAGGTTTATGGATATTATATTCCATTTCTGCCAATAGATCCCCCTAAATCTTACACACTGGTCCTCAAACCTCAGAGATGGAGGGTTGTCCGCGATCGCTGCCAACACGTAGCTTTCCTTTTTCCGTCAAAGACCCACCTTCCCGCACCCTCTATTGTCCTTCCTATATTACAAAGTACAGTTAAAGCTGATGGGAGTGTCGGTTTTTGCAAGTATTTTGTCATAAAAACGCCAGATGAACATTGATAGATGACCAAAGTGAGTACAATTCATCCAAAAGGGAAACATGAATGTGTGTGTCAAATTTGAAGGGAATCTATTCAATAGTTGAGATATTTCACTCAAAACCACAGATATCAAGCTCATTGTAGCAATTGAGGAAAATCTGATGAATACCTGAACAAAAATGCCAATGGCTGTGGGTCCAAGGTAGAGGGGGTCGCCCATCAGTTGTAAGGTCGGTGGTTCGTTCTCCGGCTCCTTCGGTCCATATGTTGAAGTGTCCTTGAGCAAGATACTTAACCCCAAATTGCTCCCGACGGCTGTTCCTTCAGTGTGTGAATGAGTATTTAGATTAGATCCTGAAGGGCAGGTGCCTAGGGAAGCCTCTCCCATCAGTGTATGAATGTGTGAGTGAATGCTGACATGTAGTGTAAAGCGCTTTGAGTGGCCTGAAGACTTGAAAGGCGCTATACAAATGCAAGACTATTTACCATGAAGTACAAGTTGAGATATTTCACAGGGAAAATTAAAACTTTGATCTGTTGGTGGCGCTATAGGAAAAATCAGCCTATTAAAAAACATTACTAGTCATCTTCTGGGTACCATGAAAACCCACAGCAAAATCGCATGGCAATCCGGCCAGTAGTCTTGGAAGAGATAACGTGCTCTGGTACCAACAGGTTGGACAGATGAATTGAGCGACCAGCACTGCCATCCTTATGCCCTGCTGCTGGCAGAGTAAAAACTGCAATCACACTTGGCCATGAAACATTGAATGTGAAAAACAGCTTAATTATGTTTCCTTTTTCACAAATAGTTGAATGGTAATGTGTTCCCCCACCAGCCTAGGATGAAATTCATAAATAAAACATGAATAAATAAATCATCTTAAGAGAACATTTTTTTTTCCAGACTGTAAACCTCATAAAATGTAATGTCCACACAGTTCGCAGTCAACATGACGGAGGGTGGGGGTGGGGGTGGGGGGGAAACATCTCATCATTTTCATTTTAACAGTGTGGTCACATCTGATCGTCAAAGACAGGGTTTTTGAAGCTCACCCTATGCCCTTTATGCCCCCTCCCCTTCCTCCCTTACAAATCCATTTCTGCCTGCAACCCACTTCAATCCTGTAGCCCCAATGTCCATCACGCTCTTTCCATTCATCCCTTCATCTAAGGCCCTGGCTAAGAACACTTGAGCATCATGTGTCCAGGCAACAAAGGCCCTTCTCAACTACAAAGTGGAAAAGAGTGTGTAAAAGGTCCAGAGATAAACCACGACGCCTTTCATCCCGTTTATTCCGACCACATATAACACGCCGGGGGGAAACACAGACGGCGATGCACGCCCTCAAACACAAATCTTTCTCTCCTCTCGCCCCGGACGGAGTAATCAGCTAAAAACTCTTTAATCATTGAAACAACAGAGCCGTGGACTCCCTCAGTTACCTCCCTAAGATTAGTCCAATCATTGTACTTTCTAATATTCCACCAGAGGACTAAAAACCATTTAATAGTTAAATCACAAAAGCAATTGCAATGTCAGATTACCTCAACTTTACAATGACATTGCTGCGAGTTGTTAAAAAAGGGAGGCTTTTGATGAATTTCTCAAAGAGCTAATGGTTTGTTTTCCCCAGTGAGACACGCTGCCTTTATCATCATAGCAATGTTTGGTTTTGATGTGGCTTTGCTCCTATGGTGAGCCATCACAAGTCACACTGAGAATTTCCAGAGATTATCACAATACTGTATGTCCGACTAGACGTAATGCGTTTGAAACGGAGACACACAGAGTGACTGTTGAAATGCCTCAGAGTTGAAAACTGAAAGAAGTCTGCTCTTAAAAGGGAAAAAACCTACCCTTGGATATATTTTGTGATCTTGGATAGTAACATCAGCGTCTACAAGCACAGACAGTTGTCTCCATATACTGGCATTCAGAGCATGAGACTCATTCTGCCCCCTTGCTGTTCAGCTTAAATAAAAAGGTACCCTGTGGAGTTTTCATTGTAATCAAACAGATTTTGTTTATCACCGAAATGCATTGTATACACCCTTAAGGCGTTAAAAACATGTTGAATGCCTTTCCTCATTAAAATGTTTATTTGGAACACTTTGAAATCGTGACCCCTTGCACATTATTTACACGGCCTTGCGGTCATCTTTGCACGCATCAATGGTGGTCAATAAAATTCCACATAGCAACTCGCAAGTGTTGAATCACAAATAAATTCACAGTAAAAAATCCATCCATCTATCATCTGTAACCACTCATCTTATTCAGGGTCGCAGGGGGCTGGAGCCAATCCCAGCTGACATTGGGTGAAGGCGGGGTACATCCTGGATGGGTCGCCAGACTATCACAGGGCTGACACATAGAGACGGACAACCATTCACACCTACGGGCAATTTAGAGTCAACAACTGGATGATCCGGTGTGACTGATTGGACAGGAGGAGTTTAAGAACTTCCTGATTCAAAGAATGCCAGCCAGGTACACAAAACGTTCTTCGAAAATCAATTCCAAAGTAGAACTGATTCAACAGCTGATCCTTAGCAATACGTCAAGCAGCGCCACTGGAAGATGAACCAACAAGTTGTCTACACATGCTGCCATGCCAACTTTACCAATGAAACCAAACAATTCAAAGGGTCCACTCTTGGTCTCATAAGACCCCAACTGACAGTGATAAAAACCTTCAACAACAATACGATAACATCTAACCAGTGCAACATTTATGATGCATTCAGGCTCTATTCAGTAGAAATATATTATTGGCCGAGGGTAAACTATAATGTTATGTGTTCAAATGTAGTTTTTTTGGTGAGAAACTTGAATAAATCCAGTTTGAAGGAGATGTTTTCACTGCAATATAAAATAAGTAATAGATTGGAATTATCACTTGTTTAACTTCGTAACAAAAAACAGTATACTAACGGTAATAAAGCAGTGCATGCTGAGGTACATGGGATTTTTTTGGTTTACTTTACCGTGGTATCAAATTGGTATAGAGAATCCTGGAATTGCACTGGGATTGGTATCGACTACTAAATTCCTGGTATCGTGACATCCCTAAAAAGGTACGCAACAAAAGCACTTAACACCAAAGGTAGCACACAAATAGATTTCCTTGAACTCAACGATTTACTAGTCACCAAATTGTCCATAGACGCACAAAACAAAAACAACAACAGCTAAAGCCAGCTACGACTACCAAAGTCTATGAGGAACAACCAAACATATGTTACTGTGATCACATAAATAAACATATTTCCTATGTGTATGTTTTTCAGGTGTACACATTTACTTCATCAGGCGTTCTGGTAAAGTATTTCACAACACCAGCCAGAGCAATGTACAATGTACAGGAATGGAAAATGCACAGCAGCTATTAAGGATAGACTTCTGTAAAATTGCACTCTAATGATGATCTAAGTGCTCAGCTTTTTGGGGCCCCAACCTGAAAAATAACGTGTCGTTCTGTCAAGACGTTGAAAAATTGATGCACTTTAGGTGCTTTGTATTTTTTCTTTGCTCTGTCTCGTGTCGTGAGGGCAATGCACCCCGTGCCCGACACCCTCCGCTGCCAATAGCTTCCTGTCCCCTCTATTACACATCATCCTCCTCTGCCTCGCCCTCCAGAATGGCTGTGCATAATTTGCAGCCCCCTCGCTGAAAAGTTTGACTAAATGGCAGGTTATTCAGTCACAAGCTATTAACAGTGGTGCACATTAAAGTTGTTTTGCAATCGAGGAGTGAATTAGAAGTATTATCTCGCCGCATTATTCTCCTCACAAAGAAGCAAAGAGACAGAGAGGGAGGGGAAGCAAAGCTGGGAGAAAGAGACACAAACACAAAAGGTCCCTGGAAGTCAGCGAATGCAGAAATGTACAGTAAATCTCACTTGACATGATGCATGGCTTGGTATTTCTATATAAAGTACATCTGAGCATTTGCAAAGAAACAAAGGAGTCTAGAAATTCATAAGAAACAGAGAGACAGAAAAAAAAGTCTTTGGGTGAATTTAGGTTACTTTTTTTTAACGTTTTTCAAAAATACAACAGCACGGTCCCAAGGGAACTTCAGTTTACCAGGGCAGAGAGGAGAAAAGAAAGAACGTCATATTCCAACAGCGGACCACAGGCGAACTATTTCAGCACATTTCTGTGCCCATGTTGTGAGAAGTTTGTCAAATATTGTATGTTATGGGCAAAGAGATGCTCACATATTTCGCCCCTGACAGTTTGCATTGTGACTTTACTTACACTGACAAGAAAAAGTAACCCACCTGGATCTTTTTTAACCTGCACTACCCATGACAGATTTTACCTCTATGCATACACGGGAAGTTAACTAAATGCATTTACTCAACTGCTATACTTAAAGTGAGAACTACGGCTGTCAGTCGATTATTTAATCACAATTAATCGCACGATTAACCAAAGTTAATCATGAGTAATCGCAAATTAATCACACCTCTTATCTGTTTAGAATGTAACTTAAAGGGAGATTTGTCAAGTATTTATGACTTCTCAACATGGGACTGGGCAAATATGCATGCTTTATGCAAATATATATTTATTATTTGAAATCAATTAACACAAAACAATGACACATATTGTCCAGAAACCCTCACAGGTACTGCATTTAGCATAACAAATATGCTGAAATCATAACATGGCAAACTTCAGCCCAACAGGCAACAACAGCTGTCAGTGTGTCAGTGTGCTGACTTGACTATGACTTGCCCCAAACTGCATGTGATTATCATAAAGTGGACATGTCTGTAAAGGGGAGACTCGTGGGTACCCATAGAACCCATTTTCATTCACATATCTTGAGGTCAGAGGTCAAAGGTCCTTTGAAAATGGCCTTGGCGGTTTTTAACATTTAGTGAAAGTTTGGAGCGTTATTTAGCAACCTTCGCAAAAAGCTAGTATGACATTGTTGGTACCAATTAAGTCCTTAGGGTGGCTCAAAATAGGGCCATTCACGTTTTCCCTGTAGGCCATCGTAGTTCTCCTACATGCTTGGCAAACGGGAGAAGTTTCAGTTGGTTACAATCTGCAACGTCACCGCTAGATGCCGCCAAATCCTACACACTGCACCAAGAATTTCAATTTTATGCTACTGTAAACTTCCACTTCATTTATTTGACAGCTATGGTTAGTCATTTAACAGCTTACTTTTTTTCTTTTATTTAAATAGTTTTCCAGGGCTCAAGTAGGTAAAAGTATATATACATATAATATATGTATACAAATAACTTAGCAGAACTTTATTTTTTCAAATTTTCTACCCAACTCACGACCCTTGATGGGGGCCCGAACCCAAGGTTGGAAACCACTCAAATAAACTACCCAACTAGATGAAGTACTTAAAGCTAACTCCACCTCAACCAGCTACTATTAATCTAATCATGTAATATATTATATGTCGGTCAGAGGGGCATTTTACTGATAAAGTAGCAAAAGTAAAAGTACTCATTAAGTACATTTTATAATACTTTTGTTATTTCATTTAAGTAGGATCTTAAAAAGCAAGAGTATCATTTTTAACATTGTCACACAAGTACTTTTACTTCTTCCACCACTAAATGTATGTAAACTCACATACACAACATACAAGTTAAACGTCCGGAGGCAGATTTGACAGAATATATTAAACTAATGGGGTTAGGGTGGAGGGTGGCTACATTTGTGTGAGCTGGGGAAGATGGGGAAAAAAAAGAAAACGGCCAAAAGAGGCATGAGGAAAAGTTTGGGGGGGTTGGGGGAGGGGTGTAGTTATACATGATTTATGGCACTGCTTGGAGAGCAGCTTGCTGTTGTGTGAAATTTGACATTAAGCATCTCTTATGTTATTCCTGTTTTTAGTCTCGAAACCCAAGGGCAAAGAATATGCAATGTGTAACTTTGTTCTATGGAGAGACGGTGGGGCGAATGAGAAAGTGTTCACAAAAAAAAAAGAAAGTGTTTGAGCTTATTTGAATGAGCGGCAATGTGATCGCAGAATACAAATCAGGTAGCGACACGCAGAGTTGAGGATAAAAGGCGGTGAGCTTTTTTATGCTCAGTTTATATAATCTACAGTAATTCCTTCCATTAGAATCGGGTCTTTCAGTACAGACCTATTTGAAGATAAACATTATCACCTGTGACCAGAGAGGCATTTTAATTTAAAATTCAGCTTTTTTGACCTCTCTGTTATTGGTTCTGTGAGTGACCTATGGCCTACAATTTGCAATCTTACTGTTCTGACATTTATTGTACCCGTTTGTTTATGTGTTTATTTGAGACTTCATAACCTTGGAGATAAGCTCTGCACATATAAATCTTGAAGTCTAAATATGAGGCTAATGGATGGGTATTTTGCGCAAGGTATATTTCGTAACCAATTGAGGCTTTTTCATCACTGTATTAATTACTTTTTCTATGTCGGCATCAATGCATTTTCGTTTTCTTTCAGATGTTTAATCTCTCATTCACTTGCAGAATGCGTCTCGAAAGCAGTGGGACACTGATTAACTGGCTGTTGCTTCAGTAAATCACACATTAAATTCACAGAGATTGCAAGCACAGATTCATACACGCAAACATACGCGGACTGTCGTAAAAAGAGAAATAAATAAACATTAAAGAATTACTGATATAATGCTTCCCAGGAAATTTGATTTAATTTTCAAAATAAAAACTACATTTATTTTGACAAATAATTTGGATGCAGTATTTTCTTTAATTGCAAATTAATCGCACCTCTTATCTGTTTAAAATGTACCTTAAAAGGGATATTTGTCAAGTATTTCATACCCTTATCAACATGGGAGTGGACAAATATGCTTTCTTTATGTAAACTTATGTATATATTTATTATTGGAAATCAATTAACGTAACACAATGACAAATGTTGTCCAGAAACCCTCACAGGTACTGCATTTAGCATAAAAAATATGCTCAAATCATAACATGGTGAACTCAAGCCCAACAGGCAACAACAGCTGTCAGTGTGTCAGTGTGCTGACTTGACTGAAATTTAGCGTACGTTTGGAGCGTTATTTAGCCTCCTTTGCGACAAGCTATAATGACATGGTTGGTACCAATGGATTCCTTAGATTTTGAAGTTTCATATGATACCAGTATATTCACTCTAGCTTTAAAACAAAACAAAAAAGCCTGCTACAACCTAAAAAAAAATCGCAAGCTGCGTTCATGCTTTAATGAAATTAGTGGCATTAAAATAAATTTGTTTTAACGCGTTATTATGGCGTTGACATTGACGGCCCTAATTCTGATGCATCATTTTCCAAGATGGCAAAACATAATATTGCCATGATTCTTTTCCATATAAACAAACATGATGTCAAAAGACACCAGAACACTTAAAAAATAAATAAATGAATACATAATAAAAAAAGAAAATAAATAAATGATTAATAATCAAATCAAAACATATATTAAAAAACAATAATTTTAATAATTAAAAAAACATTCAGTGAATTTTAAAGTATTTTCCATCCCAAAAAAAAACTTATGTCAGAGGTAGATACTGAAATACAAACAATTACTCTCTGTATATTTTATACACCCATTTTAAGCAAACAGTACCTTGTGTACATTTGCATGCAGCGACGTGCAGTGCTGAATTCTCAGTCTATCAACTACAGTAACGTGCATGTCATCAACATCTCATATTGTTCACCCTCCTGAAAAGCACACAGTGTACCGTTGTCACCGTCTCCGATCACAATGTGTTCAACGTCTTACAAGAGTCTGCTTCGGTCCTATCTCGTTAATGCAATTTAATGCGGTGTCTTTCGCATTAGGCTCCCAAATGCAGTTACCATGGTGACATGCGTTAAAAAAAACGAAAAAAAAACATCTCACAGCTGCTTGTTATTGCTTCATTACAACCATGTTTGAAGTTTTTTTTTTCTATTTCTCTCTCTTTTTGTTTCTTTTTTGTACAGGAACCTTGGGTGGGAGATAAGCGGACCGTGGCTCAATCAAAGGATGTCCTCCGCTGCATGCAATTACCCCTCTAGGATAAGCACTTGTTATTCCCTTTATAGGGAGCACTGATTCCAGTCCATCCAAACCATTGGGGCAAGCGCACCCTCAAGACTTCAGTGTGTGACACAAAATTACCTGGAAGTCTTTTTTGGGGGAGAGAAATGGTCATTTTAAATGAATGATTGTATCCATCAAATAGTATCATCAACAATCATTGTGATTTTGTTAGAACTAGGATTTGTTGGTAGTTTTGCATTTATAACAAACCATGTATCATTAACATTATTACAAGGAATGGAACCATTTTCTTCATCTATTAATCTCCCTTTTTTTCCCCCTAAATTAAATTGTTTGTTTTATGAAATGTAATATGAAATTATGAAAAGTTTTCAAATAGTTTGTTTCATCTATAAAAATAGTCCAAAAACCAAAAGGCAGTCAATAGACATGTCATAGAAGAAAAACGGCAAACCTTCAACTTTGAGAATCTGGAGCTAGCAAATTTGGGAATTTTTCCTTGAAGATTTGTATTCATTGATTAGTCAGTTTAAAAAAATGTTGCCAATGAATCATCTGAGCACTGTAAAAAATCTGAAAAATAAAGAAAATTGAGCAGCGGTTGAAGTATTGAGATATTTTACTAAAAAAAAAGTAGCAATAGCACAATGTAAAAATAGTCAATTGGAAGTAAAAATCGTGCAATCAAGAATTTAAATTTGACTTACGTACAAAATGATCCTATAAGCAGCAAAATGCAAATGCATCAAGTAAAAGTACCCCCTATGCAAAATGGCACTGATCAGTGTTATATTTATCATATATATTATTGGAATATTAATACTGATTCATGAGTGCATAAGCAGCATTTCAATGTTGTCAAAATAGAGCTACATTTTAAATATTTCATACTGCATTTTGCTGGGTAGTTTCATCTACACTTAGTGGCCACTTTATCAGGTAAACCTGTGAATTCAATCTATACAGCTCTGCCATAAATTCTACCCTTACAGAATTAATAATGTTGAGTTTTTGTTGACGTTGTCAGAAATGTGTAAATTCAATGATGATATGTTTATTACTGAAGACTACTGAAGGTGTCATGTTCCAAAATGTGAAAGGCGATGCATTTATTTGTGGTTGGCTGCCGGAAAAAGCATTGCACCGACGGCTAGAACGTAAATCTGACCAAAAACTGGAGGCAACAAGTTATTCACTGTGACGGATTACTGATCTCCGGGCAAGTTGCAAGTCTCTGTAAACTTCAAGTGTCATGAAATGTATGAACACGCAAAGGCTGCTGGGAAGGAATCAATCAATAGTTGAGGAAATAGGCAGTGGTATTGGCAGTTAATAGTTGATGGGCTAAAATGTGCACAACCAAAAGTCTGTCACCTTATTTCTATCCTTTAAAAGTATGCTGATTCACAAAAATCTTATTCACAAAGCAGAGTAAGATGTGTTATCCCATAATGATGTCTCACCCTGAATATAATGGGCAGTAAAGTGAATTGTTGATGCCTTCCGTCTGTATCAGAGAGTAGCTATACTTTGATTTATTTATCTTTACTTTTATGACTCATGAGACTGTGGAACATTTCCCAATTTTGTTTTAAGAAAAAAAAGCCCAAAATGACTCCACTTAATGGGTCAGAGGTTATTAAAGAGACAGAAATATGTTTTCCACTAATTGAAAATAATAAACGGTAGAAAGTCGCAGTGGGTATTTCAATATAAGGTTGTTTTTTGACTATTTAATTACTACTTGGAGGTGGAACGCTTAAACGTAACAAAGTACACACACTTGTCTGCTTACATTGCATGAAGCTAAAGCATAGTCTGCCAAATAGGAAAACAATCTTGGCTGTAAAAGTAAAAAGAAAACTTAAAAAAACATGACCTGGGAAATTTTTAAATTAAATGTCAATATGACTTGATTTCTCTAACTTTTGTCTCCTCTTAGCTTGGATTTAGGTATACTGTACATAAGATTGAGAGACACAAGACATGGCATTTCTACTGCCACATTCTTAATTGTTATACCTCATTATTTTAAACCCATTTGATTTCAAAGAGGGTCGGCCATAAAAGTCCTCCCTTGGCACTAGATAGCAGCAGTCAGTGCACCTGTGAAACCTCTCCACAATTTTCATTGCTTCAGTTTGGTGAGGTATTTCTTTAAAAAGGTAGCTATAATCTAGATGTCTACATTAACAATGGATCATAAGACTACTTGCCTGTGAAAGGTGTCACTCATAGTGGAGGACCCACAGAGAATCATTACCCGACTCTGCAGTCCTTTGAGGTATCCTTCAGCTCATTGTTTTCATTTAACTCTCTGGCATTTTTGGCTGGAGACTAAAAGTAGAGCAAAAAGTAGAGTGAATGTTGAAGGACATAAACACGACTCCAAAATGATGCCATATCTACTGGATGTTTTTTCAAAAAGAAACTCTTTACTTTTTTTAAGTTAAAAAGGTAATAAAATGTCAGTGTTGTATTGTAACATATCCTCATACAATGATTCATCTCACTTTTATTGCATTTTCCTATGAATGTCCATCAACACGTGTCCATTTCTGCTCGTTCGATGCACACAGTCTTTTCAAAATGACATCCGTCTTCACAGGAAACAACTTGGTGAGGTTTAGGCAACAAAACTACTTAGTTAGGTTTAGGAAAAGATCGGGGTTTGGGTTAAAATAACTCTGTTGTGTCACTTAAGTATGGAAGTTACGGGACAAATAAATCTAGTTTACTTCTGGTTTCACACGGGCGTACGAACATTGGTCTCCTGGGCGAAAGTCCGGTGTTTTATGACCGATCCATCCATCTTGACCTCCTCCCTACACGGCATCTGGCAATACATAGATCCACACTAAATGTGATGCATGTAACAATTCATGTCCATTTGAGTTAAAAAATTGGCACTTGGAGATTTATCAACTGCAACAGTGGGTGCAAAAAAATATTTTGCCTGTGTGCTCCATGGCTTCCATCACGTATTTTGGGGGATCCCACAGTAGATGCGCAACAGATTCACTCGCACAATTTTGCCGTCTTGCCGTCCATCTCACAATCACAGGTTCATTAAAAATGGCAGTTAATCATTTCGGTGGCATTATGACGCGAGAGACGTGCCGAAGACAGATCGGGAGGTGTCGCGGTCTCGTGTTCATCTCGATGCATGACAGATGAGACACACGACATGAGAGCCGTGTAGGGTAAAGGACTCTTTTGAGACATGCAAATAAATCATTGTTGTCAATTCTCTCTGGAGATGCGCTTTCAGTAGTAGACAATTATTGCGTTTCACAGTGACACGTGTTTCAAGGACGCGGCTGTATACTTCCCTGTACTGTAACCGTCTGTCAGCTCATCATCTCTCTGCTGCGGTGCCTTCTGGCTGCGCTCGCACACACAGCCATCTATACATTTGACAGTTAATCTGAATTTATTAGTGTTTTCTCAAACCTACCATACTGTAGCTATGGTTAGTTTGTTACTATACTCTCAAAAGGAAGTCCCGTGAAAAGGACTAAACAGTAATTCTTAGGTGTGACTGAGTTAGTGATTTTTTCTTCCCTCAAGTCCCCGAGGTAAAAGGCAGGTATCAGCTACCTTTAACCTAACCCATGCAGTCCTGGACTCTACAAGACCCTCTACAGATGGTGAAACATCTGTACGCTTCGACACGGAAAAGCTGGACCACTGACAGGAGAGGCTGGGCTGTTTTTGATTTCAATTGGCACCGGGAAAATCCTCCCCCTTTTCCTTGTTCCCGTTCCATCTCGCTGAAATATTTACCGAGTGTACACCCATTCATCTGCGGTGATAACAGGGGGGTGTCTTCGTTAGGTTTTTGCTTGGCGGTTTGCCGGAGGGATGCACAATCAAAGCGGGAATCGCGGACGAGGAACAATTACAGTGTGCTTGTGTGTAGGTGAATGGCAGCGATGAAAAGCTCATTGTCAGCTTTGTGTGCCAGCTGTGGCACGGGCAGAAGATTTAAAAAGGCCGAGGAGGATGAGGAGGTGGATACGGGAGGTGTAGGCTGACCTCCGTGGGGAAACGCTAACCTTTCCCCAAGCCAGAACGCGGTGGCGTCATGTTGCTAGGGTGGAAATTTGCTTGGCCCGTCGTGTTCCTAAATGTAGTGGGGGTGGACAGCACATGGGGTATAAACTGGACTGACTGAATGACTGGCTGCTTCCTTGTCAATGTCTTCTCAATGCAAGCTTCCTGACAGTGGGCAGAGAAGGAGGTCAAGTCTCCGATGTGATACTGCCCCTCCGCATCTTCCTCGCCATCCGTCCCCCTCCGCCCCCTTCCTACACCGACGTCCCTGTTTATTCCCTTCCATCACCATAATACCAGTCATTTGTGTGACGCTAGAGCTCAAAACCTGTAATTTTCAGGAAGTCAGGCGGTTGCGAGAGTGAACATGATTCATCCCAATGCATGTTTTTCATGGAGCCTAAAGTACATTAAACAAGACTACACTTTTATTGCCACCGCGAGGCAATTATGCTCATTACCCAGCAGGAAATACAATTATTGGATGGACCATAATCCTTACAATTATAAAAAAAAAAAGTTGTTAGGATATTTCAGTCCAGACCAGGGGTCTGCAACCTGCAGCTTCGGAGCCACATGCGGCTCTTTAGCTCCTCTCCAGTGGCTAAAAATGGAAATGAATAACTGTTTTTTGTTTACATTTTCATTTTTATTTATCATTGTTGTAGGTCTTTGGTACGACGGAGTATTAGGGCCACATTGAGGAGAAAAAATAAATCTGAGATTTCAAGAATAAAGTCATAATATTACGAGAATAAAGTCAGGTTTATAAGGAAAGAAGTCGGAGTATTATGAGAATAAAGTCAGAATATTAGAGTGTTATTTTCTTTTTTTCTCGTAAAGTTATGACTTTATTCTCATAATATTACAACTTTTTTTTGTGTAAAGTTATGACTTTATTCTCATAATATTACAACTTTTTTTTGCGGAAAGTTATGACTTTATTCTCTTTATTCTCAAATGTTTTGCAGCTCCAGACACTTTTTTTTTTTTTTGCCTAAAATGGCTCTTTTGATAGTAAAGGTTGCTGACCCCTGGTCTAGACCAACACGCATTGCGATCCCTAGTTCATGAAATACACACATGCATGAAGCTGAACACGCAGTACCAGATTCCAAGTACTGGCATGATTTTTTTGTAATTTATGTATAACGCAGCTCCTCTGAGATGCCTCTCTCTTCCGTATCATGTTTTGTATGAAGTTATGTAATTATTTTTCCCCTTTATTTTCATGTTTGTCTCACTCCTCCCCGGAGTGATTACTCAAGGTTTGAGCCGTGCTCTTACTCCTGAGTCCTTCGCATCGCCGCTTTATTTATTCACCTTCCGGTGAGGCTCGCATATATATCGGTACCTATATGTTGAGGGCGGAATTTTAATTTCCTGTAATTTCCCCTGCGTTGACATGTATGGGAGTGACGTGTGGCAAGCAGCGGGGGGAGGTGTAGGGGGGACGACGACACAGATGTGGATTCTATCGAGTGACAGATGAAGAATGGGTGTGAAATTGACACTCAAGTTCACTCCCATCAAGTGTCAGGTCCCTTACATATCTGGAGGACACGTTGTACCCACCGCAGAATCAGAGTGCGAAAGCATTATCTGTTTTTTCATTTTTGTTGCTGGAATTGGAAGTCTTAGTCGATGATATGAGCTACTATTGAGCAAAGCAACGATAGGGATGTGGAAAGTAAGGACACCTACTAGGGATTTGAAGTGAGCTTTGATTTAGGGCTTTGGACTTCTGGATTCTGTAACCTTAGTGTGCATCGCTTCGCAAACTACTTTGTCTCTCTGCCTAAAATCATCTCCCTCCATTAACTTTATTCTCCATGATGTCACATCTTTTCAGTCTCTTTTCTGAAATATGTCCTTTTGAGAAGTGACCCCCTATACCTCCAATTCAGGGTAGCATGGAAATGTTTTCATTTCTCACCTTATTTCACACATTTTCTTTTCAGAGAAAAAATGGCAGTTAATTCAAATGGGCTGTGGAAGCACAGTGTTACTGTTGAAACTAGGAGGATTACAATGTGTGACTCAGTGCGGCCTGGTCTACTAAAACAATTACATTCATCTATACAATAAAACTGCATTGTCAATTAAGATTCAGGGGAAACATATTTTTGTAAACGTATCACATTTGGTTTTTTTCGCATCACAAATACGTTTCCAAGCAAAGTCTGCAGGAGTTTGCGTACAGGGTGGAGGTCAGGTTGGATGGATGGGTCAAACAAACCAGACAATTAGACTGTTGCCAGGGTATTGAATAGGCCTTATCAGTCGCTATAAGTCCCATAGATGTGGGTCAATAGGGGCCTACTACGCCCACTAGTATGTTTTATCTATTCACATGGTAGATCACCGAAAGACGGTAAAAGAAGATGACAGCGACCTCTACCAACTAGTAATTATGACAGGAGCAGAAGCGGAAGTCTGGCGCTGTATTATAGACAGTGTGAAACCCCATGAGGGGTGCAGGTCGGGGACGATGGATGGCACACAAAATGCAGGGTTTTCACCCGAGAGACCGGAGTTGGCATGCCTTGTGAAATCAACAATGTGTAGTTGTCAAATGTTTTTTTTTTCTCACATTAAATGTTATTTATGCAAGAAATAGGCATTACAGCAACATAATATTGATTCATATTTGATCAGCGCTGCCTAGTTTGACTGTTTGATCGGAGTTCGCGAGTGATTGACAGCTGCCTCCATTGAATGAACAGCCAATAGGAACGCTCTCTTTCTGCACTGACATGTGATTGGTCAAAGTCTCCCGTCACGTACTAGATTTTCTAAAAGCCTGAAAACAGCCATGGGGAGGAGTAGAAGTCTAGTTATCTCTCAGAACACTTGGATTACAATATGCTGAAAGGTTATGATGATGCCAAAAATATTCTACCAACTGCAACTATAAGTAGAGTAAAATTATATTTATTTATTTTTTGGGGGCTGGTAAAAAAATCTACCTGGCTAGTACATTTTTTCATTTACTGTACCAGCCACCTTAGCTGGTAAGCCAAACAAATTATGTTGGACCCTGCTTGTGAACATGCTTCCGAACTATTGGCAGTGCTAGAATGTAAAGTGGTGCTGGCAGGACTACTCAATTTAGCGTCTTTTGTGTCCATAAGTCACCACGGCATTCGTCGTCTGTGGACCAGCTGCTTGCTTTAACATCACAGTCACAATAATTAAAAACCTCTGATTTCTAATATTCGAAAAATTCTAGTTTCGTGTGCACGCCTGTGTGTGTGTGTGGCAGCCGTTATCCTTGTGTTTCACAGCCTCATGAAGCACAAGCATTGAATACACCCACTCCCCACCTCACACACCCTCATCCATTATTCACACGGTGGACAACGCACTCACATCGACTACACACTTTTTAAAAAAAAAAAAAAAAGGCACACTGCTTCAGAACTATGCAGATAATACCTGCTTGACTGGGAGAAGCACAGTTGCATTACAATATGTCAATATCCAAAAGCTCACAATCTTTCATGCTCTGTATTATTTGGAAACTTTTTACTGCCAGCGCTGCAGGGGAAGGGGGAGGAGGAATAGAGATGTTCCAGTTGCCTCGAGGGAATATTTTTCTGCTTCTATCACTTCTGTTGACAACGATGTGTGCAGCTTTTTCCCTCTCATTTCCCCACCGGGCAAGGTCACCTGCATCATTTGCATTTCATGGAACTGTTTCTGAGGGGGAAGATTCTGATTTGTATTAATGTGCATGTACGTGCCACTTTGTTTTTTCTGACATGCCCTGAATATTCAGCACCATCCAGGGGTAAAGTCAATAAATTCACTCGGATTACACGAGTGCAGATATGGAGTGGTTTATGCTATGGGAATAATCGGCTCGGGGTTGAATGTGTAGACTCCAGGTACTACAAATCAACAAGTAGTTGTCCTTGAGAGAATTTTTTTTTTTAGACTTTTCCAAGCATATGGTGTTCGGACTGCGTGTGTGTCTGTATGCATACGCACATACTGAATTTAATTGTGTGAAAGTATGCATATAAGCTGTGTTGTAACGCCTCGTTAACAGTTTTGTGCCCGTAAATCTGTTTCGTACACATATTGCGCCTCTTAGTGTTCAACGCAAGGAGATGCATCTATTCACAGATGGATAGAAACACCACAGCAGATGGGAGAGAAGTTAACTGTGTTTTTTCACTATCCGGTCTTGAAACATTGCCAGCATGCTAGCTGTGTAACATATATAGTGGTTCATAGGTCTTTCAACAAATAGCTCACAAAATTGCTAAATAGTAGACAACAAAAACATGTAAATAGTAGAGCTGTCAATGTGATAACACGTTGACGCAAAATTGTTTTAACGCCACCAATTTCTTTAACGCAATCAATCTTTCAGAAGAAAATACTGGCATTATATGAAACTAGAAAATCTAAGGAATCAATTGGTACCAACCATGTCATACTAGCTTGCGGCGAAGGAAGATAACGCTACAAAGTTACGCCAAATTTTGGCGAGGAAACACTGGCATGGCCATTTTAAAAGGGGTCCCTTGAACTCTGACCTCAAGATATGTGAATGAAAATGGGTTCTATGGGTACCCACGACTCCCCCGTTTACAGACACGCCCACTTTATGATAATTACATGCTGTTTTGGTTGCCTGTTGGGCTCGAGTTCACCATGTTATGATTTGAGCATAATTTTTTTCATGCCAAATGCAGTGCATGTGAGGGTTTCTGGACAATATTTGTCATTGTTTTGTGTTTTAATTGATTTCCCATAATAAATATATACAAACATTTGAATAAAGCAAGGGTTTTTGCACACTCCCATGTTGATAAGAGTATTAAATACTTGACAAATCTCCCTTTAAGCTACATCTTGGACAGATAAAAAAATGTGTGATTAATCGGGATTAAATATTTTAATCGATTGACAGCCCTAATAAATAGATCTGTTTTACATTCATCATGGTAAGGAGGAGTTTCGAAAACACATCGGAGATCACAGAGGTTCCCATAGGAATGAATGGACTCGACTTACATAGGTAGACAGAGCTATGGGGAAACGAGGCGTAAATGCCTGAAAGAAAACTTAGCTGATGTCGGTCTGTGTGATGATATACTGAATATGAACAGCAGCCAGTGTTACAGTACGTACAGATGTGAATATGAGTGCTGTGCATGGCTTTCCAACATTGAGAGGCAAATAAAAAAACAGGTTTTGTTCAAGGGACATCAGTGAAATTTTTGCATTTTGCAGGTTATCCCTGAAAATCGCCCATTTCCTCCAACCTACAGCAATCATGACCGAATATGACACAACACCTCAATTTCATATCCCCAGCTTGAGAGAGAGCTTTTCAGTGGCAACACTACCCCTCTCTCTCCAAGTTCCTTGCATCATCAAAAAGTGAGCCCACGGCAAACTCTGGCCCCGGTCATTGTGTGTGCCAGAGCGAATGGATGCCCTGGCACCATTCACTCCGCACAGCCCCGCTGGCCATGACATGCTAGTGATCGTCATACTCGGCTAATCGGCAGAGTGGTGGGTGAGACGCCAGAGATGGAGCCAGCGGGCCAACATGATGCCCTCTGGTGAAGTTGAGTCATTTTTCACATGGGAGCATTTTCAATGCTACAGCTAGAGATATTCTAAAAATTAAAAAAAAAGCCTGTAAAGGTGGAGCGAGTTCCTCTAACCACGTCGCTTTATTTAGAGATTCTTAGGACTTTTTTCCTGGTTTCCTGGTTACTACAGGTTAACTGTTGAATAATCCTGAATATCACTGCACTCGTATCTCCAATGTCGATATTTTTCACATGTATTCACTTTTGACTGAACATAATCTCATTCATTATGTTTTGAAAGGAAGAGAAAAAGGACTTACATCAAAAAGGATTAATCAGGACAATCTTTAAGGACACCGAGGTCACGTCCATTATGTCCAATTCCATTTCTCACACAATGGCGCCATTGATTTTAAAAGATGAATCGTCTTTAGCTCCTTCTTTAAAGCCCGCTCCATATGTTTGTCGAGCACCATTAACTATGAAAGGGTAAAGAATAAACGGACTTTGGTTCACCTCCACCCTATTTCCACCATCTCTTTCTGCCTGCAAGAAGATCTAATTAATCTTTCAGTTGAGCAAAAAATAAAGTATGTTACTCAAAAAATAAAAATCTGTAAAAAATGAAAGATCAGAAGATCAGGTTTATATTAGACACACACTATTTGTAATTTCCCCCTGTTCCCCAGTTAGTGCAAACTCAAAAGCGTTCTCCCTGTTTCTCTGCTGTCTTAATAAATTCAGTTTAATGTCCATTTCTACAGCACACATTCCATCAGTACAGCAAGATGTTACACTGCAATGCATGGAACCCAAACACTCCTTCCAGAATTTGTGACACTAAAAAACTTTTTCCTCGCATTTCTACATAGGTTTTTAATGTGAAAAGAAATCAATAAGTTTTGTCTCAACATTGATCTTTCCAGTTTTTAAAGTAATATGCTCATTATTTTGTACAACTAACAACACTTTTTAAAAGGTAGAGTGTTTAGCATTTAGGGGATCTATTGGCAGAAATAGAATATAAAAAAAAAAAAGTAGGTTTTCTTCAGTGTATAATCACCTGAAAATAAGAATTGTCATGTTTTTGTTACCTAAGAATGAGCCATTTATATCTACATATGGAACGGGTCCTCTTCGCGGAGCTGGCCGCCATGTTTATCCAGTAGTCCATAACGGACAAGCCAAACACTGGCTCTAGATAGGGCCATTCACATTTTCGCGTCGGCCACCGTAGTTCTCCCACATGCTTGGCACACGGGACAAGTTTCAGTTGGTTGCAATCTGCAGCCTCACTGCTAGATGCCGCCAAATCCTACACGGTAGACCTTTAAGTTTAGAGCTTGTTATGTTTAGCCTTAGACTGTATTTAAGAAGTGGACGTAGTCACCGTGACGTAATTCATTGGTTTGCGGGCTGCCGTTTTGAAGCCTCGAGTTTGGCATTTTGGCCGTAGCCATCTTGGTTCCAAGCAACCAGAAAAGACTGAGAGGGTGAAGCTGAGGACAACTGTCTCAAATGTTATAATTAAATTTCATGAATTGAAAACACACTGTGAAATGGTTAAAGACGAAAACACAGACAACTCCCAGACCGGACAAAGCCGTGGTGGCAACCAGTCAATCACAAGGTAGCCATGCCCTAAAGCATACCCTGCTTTATGGTCTATTTGACTCTAAATGGGAGTATCATTTACTAAATGAATCATCATGACATCATGCTGACGTGTGCTGTATTGAAGACTTGAAACTAGCGATTGAGACCATAAACTCATGTTTACAATGTTTACTGAGGTAATAAATCAAGTGAGAAGTAGGTTAATTTTCTCATAGACTTCTATACAGTCAAACTCATTTTTGCAACCAGAGGAGTCGCCCCCTGCTGGCTATTAGAAAGATCGAAGTTTAAGGCACTTCAGCATTGGCTTCACTTTTCAGAACAGGAGGTGGCCATCTGTGTCAAACATTGGGTCAGAATAACCATATTTAAGGTTGGGTAAGTAACTCTAGGTCAAAACAAACCATTGTCTTGGGTTTGATTGGTTGGAATGATTTTCTACCCATGGGTGCTGGGTAAAACTAACCCAGTATTGAGTGTACTCTATATTGAACCAGATTCTTAGTATGTTTAATTAACACTTTTGGTCAATTGCCCAGACAAATTATAGAGATAATTGTTACCATGCATTACATATTGATGAAGATTGGTATGTAGGTGTTGTAGAGTGAGACGTGTCATTTCTCACTGGCAACCTGGGCTACTAAATTTAGCTACTTCCACTCTGCGTAATTATACATTTTGGAATAATGAGGGTGAGATTATAAAGACCGTTGTTTTATCTTCGTGGAAAGATGATAAAATCACAATGAATTTCTCAGCTATTGGATGTATAAGGGAGTTAATCACGGCATAAGTTGAGGAACATTGTGCAGAAATAACGTGGCATCTGCAAGCTTTTTTAGACTGTCAACCTTGTTTTTTTTCCACCAGTCTCTGTTGGTGAAAGCAAGAGACAAGCATTATTAACTCCAAAACTATAATCCCTGCCACAGACATGAGCAAAAATACATCTTAAAAACATCTATAAGCTCATTATCTTTTTGAGTGTCAATGGGAATTGAAAATCGCCCGGATGAGCTGCAGGTTCACACGCGGCAGTGTAATGTCTTGACGCTGATGCGCCACAGATATCTATTTTCTGTGCAGCAGTCTCCATTTTCAGCTCAAAACATTCCTCTTTTTTTAAAAGATTTATCTTTCTCCTTCTTTTCTTTCCATCTTCATATCTAACGCTAATCACACCCGCCGCCATGCACACTTCTTAAAGGAAAAAAATTAGCTTTGAGCCACGCTGCCAAAGTGAAGGCGGCTGGATAACTTGCATTTCTTTATCAGGCGAAAATAATAATTAGGTGGGAAAACAACATAAACATAAACAAAAGGCTTACGCGCCTCGAGGCGCCAGACGATGTCGGCCTGCTACTTTTGCCCAAAGTTTACTTCAAGTTCAATTATTAAACAGTAAAAGCGTGTTTGACACTGAATAGCTTGGACACCTGAATCATATGACAGTTAGAGTAACACAAGCAATTAAAGTATTGTCCATTGACCGACATAGTCTGGGGTCAACACCAAACACTAACAGCTCATTTCAATTTGCACCTCAATTGAAGAGTGTAATGCATGTTCATTCATCACTGAAGGACATTAGTGGATCCTCTCCGAACAGGTTGCTCATAAGGTCACAAATGTGCCAGTAAATGTTTAGATGCTTCAACAGTTCTTTCACTGGTTTTGTATTTTCTCCTTACAGGGGAACTTATTGAAAACACCGGATGTGTTGGAACAACTGTTTGAAAAGAGAAACAGTGAGCAGTTTATTGAGTTTAATTTGTGCATCATCATGTATTGCTGATAAATGCTTGACATATGCTTGGTAATTGCCAGAAATGCCAGAAGAATAAGAACTTTATTTTGCTTTAACAATCCAACTACAGCAGAACAATAATAGTTTACCTATAGATTGCCAACAACTACCCACAAACTTATGGATGAAACCTATTTATTAGGGCTTGGACGATATACCTATCTCCCGATTCAATATTATCACGATACTTGGGTGCCAATTTGATATGTGTTGGAATTTGTAAGTAGTTCTACAAGTATTGTGATTCAATATTACGATTTATTGAGATTTTTTTTAACACTAGACCATGGGAAAAAGTTGTATCATACACTTCTAGGGACTTTTATATTGGAAAATATCTAAACTGATACAGTAAAACTGTTCGATTTTCAGCACGTATGTAGTGAGAGATGTCCTGAAGTTTCGGCCAACTGCAATTTGTTTTTGGTGACGGATACGGAACGGATATGACGTCACGTTACTCAGACTACAACAATAAAAGCGGTAACTTCCTTCTACCTTTGTATAGACTCAAATGAAGCAAATCCAATCCGTAGGTTCTTGGACACATCTACACTTAGCTTTTATGATATCCGATCACTATCTGATCAACCCAAGACACGTTAACAGTACGACTACAACAACTACAGTAAGTGCAAAGTGTGTAATTGAGATTGATTCAACAAGCCATTCAGATTTGGTTCCGCTTCCTGTGTCACATGCAGGAGGATTTTGGGAGGAGGTCTTAAAGAGACAGGCGCTAAAACGGAGCGTTTCAGACAGAGGGTGAATACAGGTCTATTCAGACTGACAGTGTGAGGAAAAATGTGTTTTCTGAACATTAAAGCATGCAAACCTGTTCTAGTTAGAACCCAAAAATTCAAGTGCAAACCTGGAAATGAGCATGATATGTCCCCTTTAAGCAACTTTAATCAAAGCCTGTGATGCCAGAACGAGTGTGATATTTTCCAATGACAGGAACGGCAAACCTCTAATGTGTGTTAGAGGTTTGAGGTTTTGCTCACATTGTTGTTGAGTGCTTGTAGTCTGAAGCTATACATCTCAGCACGTCACCTCCCTGGCAACACTTCAAACTAATTTGCAAACATCCATTTGCATTGTTCCATTTGCATTAACACAACAGTGGACTTCATTACAGCTCTGATAGGACAGCAAAGAGAAGGGGATGAGAGACAGCGAGTTTGCAATATGCCACATTAAAGTCAGAACGGAAGTAAAGGAGTGAAACTTCTACTTTAACTTTTTCATCTTCATCTCATCTCATCAATGCACCGATTTTTTCAGAACCACATGGCTATCTTGAATGAAGCTAAGTGGTGAGTGAGAGTGTTGTGAAAATGGTCGACAAACGCCGCTTTGTTTCGTGTACGTATAACAACGGCTTGTATAATCCACAGTCCTCGGTCTTCCGGTTTCCCTTTTGAGTTATTTTCTTCTCCCGCAGGCGCAGAACGTGCAAGCTAACTGGCCATTGGCTGTAGTCTTTGCAGAGGGTTGCAAATGCAGCTTCTTGGCCAAGACGAAGGTGGCGTGAGGCGACGCAATAGTCGGCGCTGGTTCTTTGATGTCGGCTTGGTGGGTCTGGCCTTTACAGTAGTTACAAAACCACTGAAAAGGTTGCCATTTTAAAAACAAGTCAGTTCTGTCCAGTTGACTGCTCGATTACATGTTCAGCTGATCACTTTATCATGACAACACCACTCAGGTCAGAGGCCACCGTAATACTGTGTCGGCAATGTTGTACTACACTCCCCTGTGCTTTGAATGCATATAATGCCATGCAGAGCACGGCTAAAGCTTGCCAATTATTGTCTTAAATTTCTCAAGTCAAAGAACCCTAACGGATATGTGCACTTTGAAAATGGATTTGTCCAAAAAAAAAAAAAAAAAAAAAAAAGTATAGGGAAAGCTTTGGTGCTGCAACAATTGTTAGAGCGACTCACAGTGAATAGTGAATGCTGCATGTTAATTACAACCTTTGCCTAACGTTTGTAAAATACAAGCCGGTGTTCCATTTGTCTGCCAGTTATTAGATAACACCGCGAGGTGCACATATACACGAGACCCCGGCACGTTGCTTAGAATGCTTAATGAGTCGAACATCACATCAGGCATCAGACACAAAAACAAACTGTGCTCCCACAATTACGAATTCATGGATTTCTTTGCTCAGGGTGCAATGTTATTATTTGTTGTGAATACCCCTTTTGTTTGGTTGTGACAAAACAAAAGCGTGGCACGAACGCTTGCAGATTTTTAACGGTGTTATATTGGGGTGGCTTTAGTGTGATTAGTTGTTAGAATGTGACTGTAGACATTTCCAACTAGTAAAAAGCCACAGAATGCTAATCACCAGGCTTCTCACATCAGTGCCAGTGACAATGTAGCCATAGTAACACTGGCAATGAGGCAGCGACTCAAGTCGCTGTCAGTATGAATGATTAGGTTTCATTTCTAGCAAGCAACTTTTTATTTTGTATTTATTCTTTTTTTTGTTTTTTACAAATCTATAAACATATCTAATCTGTGCTGTGGGTACAAAGTATTGTCATCCAGAACGACAGGACTGCAATGAGTCTGAAATGTATTGACTGTCAGAGATGTTGATTACATCTCATAGTATTTTTTAAGGCCTTAGATTATTCCAATCACCTGATGGAAATTCAAGTGTACAATATATTAAATACAGTATGTCTTTAAAGAGGACCTATCATGCTTTTGTGCTTTTTCCTTTTCCTTTAGTTGAGTTTAATTTAGTTTTTTTCATGCATGTAAAAGGTCTGCAAAGTTACAAAGCCCAAAGTGCACGCCAAAGGGAGTTCCTCTCCCCCACAGAAACGCTGCTCCTGAACTGCCCAAAACGCCTTGCTTGAATCCCGCCTTTTCTTCCGTAACCTGGTGATGTCACAAAGTAATTGCAAATAATTTTTTTCAAACATTAAAGCTGAGGTGGGTGGAAATGGAGCAAATATGATTAATATTTTTTTTTCTTCATAAAACGGTCACTATATCTGTGAACTGCCTGAAACGCCTTGCTTGAAGTCCCGCCTTTTCTTCTGTAACCTGGTGATGTCACAAAGTAATTGCAAAGCATTTTTTCAAACATTAATGCAGCAGTGGGTAGAAATATGGGGCAAATATGATCCTCATCTGCAATCCTCATCTGCAACCGCTTATCCCGTTAGGGGTCGCGGGGGGGCTGGAGCCGATCCCAGCCGACATTGGGCGAAGGCGGGGTACACCCTGGACAGGTCGCCAGTCCATCACAGGGCTGACACATAGAGACAGACAACCATTCACACTCACATTCACACCTACGGGCAATTTAGAGTCAAATATGATTAAAATATATATTTATTTTTTCATAAAACGGTCACTATATCCTGACAGTTCTGGTAATCTGGAAAAAAAATCATGTCCTTTCCCCGATGTCAAACATGAAAACAACCAGTAAGAGCTGAGCTGGAGTCTGCCGTCTCTGAGCAGCTGTCAATCACTCGCAAACTCCGATCAAACTAGGCAGCGCTGATCAAATATGAATCAATATTCTGTTACTGCAATGCCTATTTCTCGCGTAGAATGTTTTCAGAAACATCTTGTAGTGTACTGTTTAGCTATAAGATGAGAAAGTTTGTGACCCAGCAGTCATGTTGAGATCAGTTGAGGAAATACCAAGCAACGCCCACCAGCCGGAGCACAGCCAATAGGAACGCTCTCTCTATGAAATGACCTGTAATTGGCCAAAGTCTCCCGTCACGGGCTAGATTTTCTAAAGCCTAAAAATGGAGCCATGAGGAGGTGCAGAAGTCTTTATACAGGAATATAAAGAATGTTTGCCCAACGATGCCAAAAACATTCTACCTACTGCAGGTTTAAAGCATGTAATCATGTGCTAGTAGAAACCCGAAATACAAGTATGGAATAATAGGTTTCTTTTTAAAGTCAAGTCTAAAGTGGTTTTATTGGCTTGAGTACAAGCTACCAACTAAAGTCTCTGCCTCTATATCATAAGTAACCACATTTCCCTAATGTATCATTGAACCCGACAGTTATTCAGGAGAATGAAGTCCAGCATCCTTTTTTTGTTTGGAGAGGTAATTTATTCTCCTCCTTGGATAAATTGCATTATGCATCTCCTTAGCTGTTGGAGTTTTAACATTTATTCAATCTTTTAAAGTCAAGTTTTTGTAAGAGGCTTCATTTTTTTCAGCGATGTGAACTCTTGCGTGGCTGCTTTGTGCCAACCATCTTCTGTCTGCAGCTTGTCATGCTCAATTTGTGCAACTCCCATGTAGTTAAGCACTGAGCATGTCACTGCCACTGTCTGTAACATCTTTCCCCAGGGCACACACACACACACACACACACACAGACCACTAGCATCACGAACAAAGGTAAGGAGACAAAACTGAGCAGACACACACACACGACAATAAATCCACACAGGAATGAAATATCAAATGCCGCAACAGACCATTTATATAGACACACACAAGCTTTTTACACTCATCTCTGTGGTGCATTTTTACTCTCGCTGAAAAATATAAACTGTTATGCTTGGGCACAGCTCATTATAATGCAAATATAGGACCGTGCTGGTTGAACGTTTGCCCATAGGTTGACAAGAACAAACGCGATATGGAGATTCTCCCTCATTCTGCTTCACCTAGAAAGCCAAGGGCAAATGGAAATGGTTTAGTGGGGCGGATCGGCCCCAACATAACCCTGGCAGGGAACTTTGGTCTCCTCTTTAATTAATGAGCGCCAGTGTTTTTGGAATGTAAATATGCAACTAAGCAGACAGACGGTGCAGTGAAGTGAAAAAGCTTGACTGCGGGGAATGTGCATACATTTGACTGATATCATTGATTCTTGATCAAATGACACAGTGTGTGAGGCAGATAACTTAACAGATAATCCAGCCTTGTTTCCACTGGAGGAAACTGTTTCGCTGTCTCAAACATGAACGTGTGTATAAGAAGTGGACGTAGTTACCGTGACGTCGCCCGTGGGTTTGTGTACTACGGTTTTGAAGCCTCGAGTTCGGCCTTTTGGCCGTCGCCATCTTGGTTTCTTGCAACCAGAAGTGACACAAGAGGGTGGGGTTAAGTACAACCAATAACTGAACAAGACATTTTTTAGATGACCAAAATGTTACAACTAACTTTCATGAACTGAAAACACACTGTGAAAGGTTTAAAGTTATGACACAAAAATGACCGGACAACACCGTGGTGGCAACCTAAAGCATACCCTGCTTTATCGTATCGACCGTAATTTACAAAATGAACATCATGCTGTATTGAAGAAGACTTGAAACTAGCGATTGAGGCCATAAACTTATGTTTACAAAAATTTACTGAGGTGATAAATCAAGTGAGAAGAACAGTCATTACTTCATTTTGCAACCAGAGAAGTAACCCGTTTAGATGAACATATGTATTTGGACATATTTTTAAATATTATGTAGCCGTGAACTGGGGTTTCTTCACTGCAATTTGTAACCTCAGAGACTAATGTAAGTAATTAATGATATGTCTCCGATATGGTTCTTGGAAGTGATGCTTGATTACTACTGTATGTAGTTAGCTAATTAGCTCAACACGCCTACTATTGCAGCGTATGTTAGAGCGCATAGTAATTTCACCAATATACACTTTTGCTTTTGTGTTTTCGATTTTGGAAAAGGCTAAAAACTTTACTTAACTTTAGTTCTTGGACTCTGTCATGTTCTTTCCTCTGGAACTGTTAAAAATTGAAGAGGTATTAAGATCCACAGTTATAAATTAGACAAATATAATAACTTCTCATGGAGGTCACCATTAGCAAACAGTGTATGAATATAGCAGTTAATAAAAAAATCACCAGTGTAATGTCTATAATCTCAATTTTCTTTCTCAACCGAGAGACATTGGGTTGTTGCATTAAATAAAAGCATGAGTGATATCCTATAGTACATTATTCTGTGGGTTTTTATGAGTGATGATTACTTCCCCTTGAGGCCTATGGATCTTTTTTCCACAGATATAAGTTGATTGGGTGCATTAAAACATTGTCCAACGAGCTTGCTGATGAAGACTTTCCCTCTCCAGGTTTGGTCAGCAGAAATCGAAATGGAGTCCCTGAATTGAACGTGTCAAAATGAGACTGAATTATGGATCGTCAGTACCAAAAGGCATTTAATGCACCCGCAGGCTGAGGCAAATGGAAAGTGATCTCCTTTTCACTGAGGGACTCTTAGTGAAAGGCCCAAAAAAAGTATGTCCTATGTCATTTCTCAACCACTTTTCCTTGACCTCGAAGGGAAAATGTCAAGGAAAGATGTGACGGAGGATGGTCCAGTGTACCCTATGTTAAAAGAGACAACAAAGGTAGCATTTAGAGGATTCCACCAGTTCTTATCATGGCTCCCACTTGATACTTACGGGTCATTTTACTTAGTTAGGAACCTTCCTAAGCTAAACAGACTATTTGACCGCAGCCTTACTGTATTTAGTGACTTCAAAAAACATTACTGGTGGCCCTTTGGAGGCAACTTAGTTTGTAATCGTATAAGAGATGGCCCATGGGTAAGAATAGCTTTTAGTAGTGTCTTTATCCGGGCTAAAACAAAAGACGTGTAGGCTCACAATGATGAACTCTCGTAGAAGAGTTTAGGTTATTTGTGTGTGTGTGTTCTAGCCACCCAATTCTGCCTCTAGGACAGTACTGTGAATAATACGGCTCTTTATTATCCCATGTAAATAAGCAGAATGCGTTCTTGCCGAGGCAATATTTGCTGAATATCTACAAAAACAACAATAGTCCCCTGCGCCGTATCCCTGTGAAACACATTTATTTATAAAATGATGATAATACAACCATGAAGCCAGGAGAGCCAGAAGCCAATTATTTATCCCTTTGCAAGAAAATGACCCTGCGCGGTCAAACAGGTAAACTGATGAGGTCAATCGCTCTCTTGGAGTTTTCAAAAAAAAGGTGCTAAACGGGCTTCCGAGAGGGGAAAAATTAAAAAAGCTGAGAGGAAAGGTGTTTCTTTTTTTTTTACAAGTCAGCAAGTCCCCCCAGCTTCAGCCCAGGACTCCGGGGCCCTGGCGCACATCACCGAGAAGCTCACTAATGAGGCCAATCTCGCTATCCGAGGCAAGCCCCCCCAAAAAAAACTCACAAGCCAGCACTCTTCAACTTATTTCTCTTTAGGGTATTATGCAGGAAATAGATATTCTCGTTTGGCTGAGCAAACAAGGGCAACTTTAATGAGATTGTTTATGGTTGACCCTTATTTTGTCTGTTACATTGCGATAGGTCTGCCCAAATTTCTTAAGCGCGCCGAGAGGTATCGCCATCGCCATCGCCATCGTCATTACATCCCCAAATTACGGTGACAGAAAGAGAGAGAGCTATTATTAGGATGTGCTATGACAGTGAGTGACGTTTACTTATAACCAATCAGAGCATTTCAGCAACATGTCCCCCCTAATGATTAATCTCAGTCGGAAAAAAAAATGGAAATTCTGAAAAACACGAGGCGGAAACACACCCCAACAAAGGCTTTCCCCTTCAATCAATATCGCATCAAGTAATGAGGTATCAATTGGATCACTCCATCTGGCAGCAGCGATGACGAGAGCGGTATTCCAGTGTGCCCGTTGGCATGTACATCCTCTGAATGTCAACTAGGTTCAGATTGCTGCGACTGGGTGATCAACTCATTAGATACAGTATAATGGACACATTCTTTGCAAAGATGGTGATGGCCTGTCTGCCTGTTGTTCCTTCCTACAATACTTTCTTTATCCCCCCCTGCCTCCCTATTGCATAAATGATGTCCGTTTAGGCATTAGTTATATTGGCAGATGCCTGCGTGACTAACTTTTTTTCCTCGACTGTCACAGTTCAGGCTGTTCTCATACACTGTTCGTAGTTATGAAAAGTAATGCACTGGAATTCTTATATATCCCGTGAAATTGTTTCATATTTGATCCACATCATGGTGAACCGGGAAGTATAAAGAGCGACAAACACCAAATAGGGAGGTCGTGATGGATGGGTGGGTCAAAAGACACAGTTGTTCATATCCCCTGTGAAAGCAGAAGTCAACGTTGAATTATTTGTCACATAACTTACTTAAGTAACGCCAATTCCGCAGTTATTTTAACCCAAATGTTCAGTTCTTTGTCACGTAACTTCTGTAATTAAGTAACGCCACTTACGTAGTTATTTTAACCCAAACCACGATCTTTTCCTAAACTTATTCAAGTTGTTTATTTAAAAGACAGAAGTTTATTTTGAACTGTATGTATGTAACGAGCAGAAATTGACATGTGTTGCTGGACAAACGAACTACTCGTATGATATCTTATGAACTGTTGTAGGAGGATGTGTGGTACAGTGTTGTTCTTGTGTATATGTTGAGTACATGCAGAATGTAGAAAACAATGATTAGAAATAAGTGTTTTTAGAAGATGGAAATTACATGAGATTGGCTAGTTAGCAGCTTGAAACGGCTGATTAGCATTCTGTACTTGCAAAATGCCACTCTGAATATGAACAACTATAGAGTTTGTGGTTACACTGACAAAATAAAACTCAAAAATCCAAGGCAACAGACTCAAGTTACATCCACTTAATGTTGGGCTCTATTTTTTAATTATGTTTAAATGTGTCACTTTCTGATACAGCTTTTGTTGTATTGACAGCAGCCACATTCAGATTAGGACTAGTGTTGCCCATCACATCTACATCTTGGCGTGACTGATGTAGAATCAGTGAGGGGTGTGTTGGAAGTGTCTACTTATCATCATCATGGCTTGTGCTGAATTAGCGTGTGACACATGTATAAAAAGACTTGTAACAAGCCTCCATCATGTCGCTGTCTTCAGATTAGTGAGTGAAAGGTGTAACGAGCACAATGGATGCCGGAACATAATATGCTAATGAGATAATGTTTCGTAAACAACAAGAATCAGTTGGACGTTTTAGTCAACTCATCACAAGTTAGGCAACTGAACTCATGATTCTGAATATGATGAGTAGATTATCTAAATACTCTTGATTTCAAACCGACAAACCTATCCCATTACCCTGTGTTAATGATACAAAAATTAATAGATTTAATATAATTAATTATGCTATTTATGCAATGTTTTTCATGCCTTCTACAACTAAAGAACATGAATTGACAGAATTTGGTCACTTTGTTTTATATCACCAATGTATACTCATACAACGGTTCGTATGATATATTACGAAAAGTTAACATTAGGTTATTCTTCGTGCGTTTTCCTACCAATGTCCAGCAACACGTGTCAATTTTCGCTTGTTAAATGGATACAGTATTTTCAAAATAAACTTCCGTTTTCACAACTACTTACGTTTTAGGTGTGGCTTAACTTAAGAGCGGAAGTTATGTGACAAAATTAGCTTTAGTAGTTCTAAAGCTACCGAAAATGAAGTTACTGGCATCATATGAAACTAGAAAACCCTAAGAAATCCATTGGTATCAACCATACTTTACAGACATGCCCACTTTATGATAATCACATGCAGTTTGGGGCAAGTCATAGTCAAGTCAGCACACTGACACACTGACAGCTGTTGTTGCCTGTTGGGCTGCAGTTTGCCATGTTATGATTTGAGCATATTTGTTATGCTAAATGCAGTACCTGTGAGGGTTTCTGATCAATATCTGCCATTGTTTCATGCTGTTAATTGATTTCCAATAACACATATATACATACTTTTGCATAAAGCAATCATATTCTCCCACTCCCATGTTGATAAGAGTATTAAATACTTGACAAATCTCCCTTTAAGGTACATTTTGAACTGATAAAAAAATGTGCAATTAATTTGCGATTATTCATGGACAATCATGGGATTAATCGTGATTAAATATTTAAATCAATTGACAGCACTCTGTGGGATACAGTATATGCTAATTGCAGTGCATTGCTACGAACGGTGTGTGGGAACAGCCTGAAATCACAACTGAAGTTTCTTAATTGTCAAAACTCACTAACTATGTGTTGAGGCAAAGGACTAGCATGATTTCTAACAACTTGTAATCTTCATTAATACTAAAAAAATACATAATTAGACATTTTAACAGTGTGTTGCCTGACTGAAACAGAAATGTTACACATTGCAAAGAGAATGCAAAGAGGTCATTCACCTCTCCATCATCTAAAATAAATGACACAATAAAGTCTAATCATTTTTTTGTATAGCTTATTTAGTTGACTATTCAGAAACGAAAATGGATCATAATCTGCTTAAAAAACTGGGAGAAATGGCACCGCAACACAGCACACTCAGATATGGGTATGACATCTGAATTCTCTTAGGGAAAAAATGGAAAGAGGGGTGGAAAGTAAGGTCACCCCGACCTTTACACATTCTTCACCTGGAGACCTCATTGTTGTCTTTCAAACTCCCACTGAGCCATTCAAGAAGATTTGAAAAAAACAAACCCTATGAGTCTGTGAGCTTCTATGTTCTAAGTTCTTATTGGTTTTAGACTCGACTAAGATGCAGCAGCGGCGGCAGCGGCGGCAACAGTGCATCTAATAATAACAGGGCCTAAAAATACACAGGTAAATCTCTCCTCGGTAACCGCAGGGACCCGGCTCCACCGTCCACCGAGGGAGCTCGCTGACTAATGAAGTTGGGAAGCTTAGAGCAATTAGACACATCAAAGCTCGAATCTGAAAATTAATTAGGCTCTCCTCTCTTTCGGAAGGAGCATCCGCTCATGCAGCAGCTAATTAGCATACCGCCATCAAAAAAAAAGCACACGCAGGTGCCCGTGTTGTTGCTGCTGCTAAGACCACTCTGAGAAACTGATCATGTTTTATGGACAACTAAAAATAGGGGGGGTGAATTATCAAAACATAGAGAGTGATGGATGACATTTCTAAAAATCTCAGTTACAGTGACATGAGGTTCTATTACTAAAAAGCCTCCTGTGGATTGACTGACTCCGCTCATCAACGGGGACGCACTGGAAATTTTAATGTACCGTGAAGGTCTCGGCCGGCCCTTGAAGTATTTAAGTAGTGCCATTTAGAGTCTGTGTGGGTTATATTTGCTTGCAGAAGATGACGCGCCGCGTGTTGCAGCTTTCGTAATCGCCTCATGTTTCCGGTTTCCCCTCAAACCGTGTATCAAACGGCTTCCTTAAACTTGGGTGTGTCACATCAAAGGGACTTTAGGGTCTCTTGTTAACTTTTAATGTCAAAAGAAGCGCCCGGCGTTCACTGAACTCGGCGGTCGTTTTTTTCTCAGAAACTTCATTAGCCACCCCGAATCCGGCTCTCTGCCGTGTGAAGTCACATCAAAGCCCGGGCAATCACATGCTCATTCACACTAATGAAGAGCTCCTTCAAACACAAGTGCTCATTATTAACGACACCTGATTTTAAATGCGAGGTGTATTATGTAAATTACACCCCCCCACTCTCCTCTTTTTCTCAGCCCTATGCTAGACGCTTGTAAATTCTGGAAAAAAACATTATTTATTAATTTTCCTCAGATGTGCTGAGGGAGAATGGAGAATAATGGTATATTGAATACTTTGTATTATTCCCGTTTTTCTAGCTCGTTTTTTTTTTTGCGATGATAAAAAATAGGTAAATAATGCATAACTTCTCATTGATCTGTTATATGACAGTAATCAGGGGCTTCTTAACCTGTTTCCTCGTGGTAATATATTAATCATTTCCCTCAGCCACTCTGCTGTGAAAATTAATGTAGCCCAGTATGTTTTCCCTTTAGGCTGCACTTTGATTAATGAGCCTGGGTTCGTTCCTGTGCTGCTCTGCCTCGACAAGGAAAATGCATCCCAATAAAAAAGTTGCAAAAAAAAAAGTTCACAAAAACTATACCCACGTCCATCAATTCTGAAAAAGTTGATCGCGGGGCGAGTAATACCAGAGTTGTTTTGTGAAATAGAGGAGACGGAGCATTCGAACGGTTTCTCTTTTGGAGGTGATGATGATGATTCAAAAACTCGGAAGCCAACAGGAATTGAGACACAACTCAGGTTTTTACAAGTCAACGCAGCGGAGGCCCCCAGGAAAACAAAGTTCAGACCCAGGGTGGGAGATAAATCCCAGCTGTAGACAAAGCCTGTATTTCTGTGTCCCTGCAGTTTTGCTCTAATCTGTCTCTCTCAGCCCTGTAAGCTATTAAAGGCCAGACAAAGGCAGTCCAGAGTTAAGCACCCTGCGGGGAGATCTTATTTACAGTGTAACTGCCACTTTGACTGCCTGCCACCTCGGTCTTGCTCCTGTGCTTCCTCGTTTTTTCCCTTTCGTCTACTATTTTTTCTCTCTCACTCTTTCTCTCTTTCTCGTCTCGTTCTTTACCGCTTCCATCTGCTGCTGTGGGGCTTTTAATCTCGAGCAGCTGAAATTCCATCTTTCGGGCTCGGGCTTGCCAGTTCAAAAAAGGCTCGGTGTTCAACTTCTTGTTTCTGACTTGGCGTTTAATGGAACTATTGTTCAGTTTGAGGCATATCCCATTAGGTGAGGCTGAGAGTGGAGAGAAACATAAGTAATAGGAGAACCGCTCGAGCCATTTCTTTCAGACTCGCCACCATTAAGGAGGTATTTCCCCACCCCACCACCACCCTCAACTACACATCTTCACAGCATATAGCAACAAGTCGAGATTTTGGTGCAACCAGATTTGTTTTGTTCTCTTGCCTTCATCGGTTTCATCTTAATAAAGTTTTACTTCCCACTGTCTGGCGGTGAAACTATTCATTTAAGAACTACTCCAAAAGTCCTAGATACATATGTGGTATCCAACCTAGGCCGGAAGCCAAAAAAAATCAATATGACGACACTCAGCTTTTCTCCAAACTGTCAGCAAGAAAACATACCCGGGGATGAATTCATCATTTGCATAGTGTGGTACCTTAAAACGGCCTGACACAAGTAATAAAAATGTATTAGCTTGCCAGGACATGGGGGGGCTATGTTGTTGCTGAGTGTGTTGCACCTCGCAGTGCTGAATAAGCTACGGCTACAAAACTTCCTCCCCGGGTTCGTGACACGATTCCACCAGGAATTGATGTTATAATTGTGAGACTGACACCTCGTGTGTGTTGGTGTTTATTGCCAACACGTCTCCACCACCCGGGCACCTCGCGCTTCGCCAGCACTGAAATTGTTCCTGTTGCTGTAGAGCCTTAGGCTACAAAACTCTCTGTTGGTAAACACTCTTATTCAATTATTACTGGGGAAAGAATAAAGTTGTCATTGGAAGATGGTGTCAAGGTAACAGGAAGAAGTATTTTTGGGGGAAAGTGCGTCATTTATTCGGCGTCAACCTCAGCAGTTCCCAAAAGGCACCAAAGGCAATAATAATCACCACGTATCCCCGGTCTTACCAACATGCTCATTATCAGCGGATGTAAATAAGTCAATTAGCATTCAGACCGTCGACTTCGCAGCCGTGGCCCAGCTGAAATAGGTTCGTTATTTTCTTTCCTTTTTCATTCTTATTCCAATAATAACTAATAAACAAGTTTCTCACAGCAGCTTTGGGGTATTTATGAGGAACACAAGAAGACACCTGAATTGAGCATTCAGCACTATGCTTGTTTTAAATATGGGTTTGTGTTGTGTGAATAGTGGCAAATTATGAAATATCAGCCAAGGTCATAAACAATAATAGAAATGTCTTTACAGTTCAAATTAAATTTGAAAAATGAAATATACTTATTTCTACTTTGACTTTTTTCCAAACATTCTATTACTTTATTTTCCAACATACTATAATATGACTCTTGGACATACTACACCATTACTTTTCTTTTTTTACAACATTTCTTTATGACATACTATATTCTAACTTTTTACCATACTATGACATTTTGCAGGACATTTTCTCGACATATGTATAGTAGAACTCTTATGATATTTTTTATGGCATACTATACTTTGTTATTTTTAAGACATGTTGATGTTTTCGGTCATCGTCGTTGGTTGATCAGGATGTGAGCACTGCAATTTAACGGGAATGATACATATGCATGTATGACTCCATCAATTATTCATTAAAATGTTTAAAAAAAAGAAATTAAGTAACTACAGTATCAATTAATTGCTAACTAACAGTACATGATAGTCACTTACTGCAAACTACTGAATACCTAACTTTTCATGGGCGACACCGACTAAAACAAACATACTGAACAAACTGCACCGACTTAAGCCACTCTTGACACCCCAAGAGCCACACAGACAGCATAATACTATAGCACAATACCCAGGGACAACTATAAGCTGTTTATTGATAGGCTTTGGTGAGGCGACATGTCAGCAGATCAAACAAAAGCTCAGATGAAGTACCTCAGAAAACAGCAGTGACAAACAGCATTTCTCCAGGCCTATAGCCAAAGATTCACTACATGGCAACGGGTTGAACACAACAAAATGACCTGGCTCAAAGACAAGGCTAACATGTTGCCCGAACATAAATCATGGTTGTGGCTGCTTTTTTTTTTGCTTTTTAAATGTACCTCTTCACTCTTTTACTCCTGTCTGCACCTGAGACACGGTGGGCAAGGTCAGTCATTGTTCAAACATCAATCGCTCAAAGACTGGCAGCTAAGCCTCACCCTTATTCTGTCTGACTGGTCCTTATGACTACACAAAGGTCTGAAAGGTGCAAGACGATGACAACAAGTGTCCCGTGTTCTTTTAAATAGCATCAATGTGGTGGATAATGTGTTTTGTTTTAAAAGCTTCAGCAGTGTTTTACGATTCATGAGAAGTCCATTTTATATTTTGATGAAAAAACAAATTGTTCTTGGAACGTGTAGCCGAACAGCGAGGATGTCTCCTCACACAATACACACTCAATTTGCAGAGAATTACTTAAAATTGGGCAGCGTTTGACTTAGTAGAAAATGTAGGACAGACCACATAGTGGGTGATGTGTGAAGAGGTCAATTGCTGGGGAGGCACTGGCTGTTCTGAAAGCCAGATTTTACTCAAATTAAACCCTTGATGATAAAAAACATTTTTCTAAACCATCAATACAACTCATGCGATGCCAAGCCCGGTGACTGATGGAGACCAGGAAATAACGCACTTAACAGTGAGCGTGATACATCAAATGCACGTGAGCATGCATAAAAAAGAAGAAAAAAAATGCTTTATCCTTCTATGGCTTTGTCATATTAATTCAAGGCGAGTCACACATGGGAGAGAATTAGCATACTGTCCAACTCATTGCCAAAAACTGCATTATATCGAGTAGATAAAGTAGGACAATGCCACTGTCTGAAACTATTTTGAACTGAAATAAACCGTACAGGTGGGAAACCTTCCAAGACACAGTTGAAAACAGATGCAAATACTGATGTGCAACCTGACTAAAATTCCAAAACAAAATATTTGATATTGTAATTGGCTTTCCTTTCCAAGGACAACCTCCAATAAACTCCACAGAGAAAGTCAAAATCATTTAGGCCTGGTGGTAGCAGCCAACATAACAAAACATCACACAAGTAGCCTATAGCCAAGGTTGTCTAGTCTCATTGTAAGGATCTATGCTACATACTGGATCTATACTGGAATAAGCATTGGCCCAGTCATGGCCCGGCAGCCAAAGTACAACACAGCAGCACAAACAAATTAAATAAAATGGTACTCACCATTTGTAAAAGAAGCCAATGCACCAATCTATATTTCAGACAGACAGCATAGGCTTGCTAAACAGACAGGTGGATAACTAGCTTGCTTGCTATCAGGCATTATTGATAGAAAACCTAACAACACAGTATTACAAACATAAAGACAATTTTAAAAAGGGACTTACAAAAAGAAGCCAATACACCAATCTATATCCAAACAGATACATCATAAGCTAGCTAAACAGACAGGTCGATAACTAGTTTGCTCGCTAGCCAGACAGACAGAATTGATAAAGAACAGGCTTTCCTTTCCAAGGACAACTTCCAATAAACTCCATAGACAAAGTCACAATAATTAAGGCCTATTGTTGGCAGCCAACATAACAAAACATCACAAACGTATCCTACAGCCAAGGTTTTCTGGTCTCATTATAAGGACCTATGCTACATGCTTGAGCTACACTGGAATAAGCATTGGCCCAGTCATGGCACGGCAGCCAAAACCCAACACAGAATCACAAATAAAGAAAATTAAAATGGCACTTTTTGTAGGTCGTCTACCTGGAAAAGAAGACAATACAGAAATTTCTATTGGACATTCATTGGACATGAAAAGACCCCGTGGCTGCACAACTAAAACGGTTTGTTCCAGAAACATCCATGTGAGCTGAAAATGTTAGGGAAATAAGAAAAGGAAGGAAGGTAAGTTTTTAGTCTGAGTCAGGGCTGTCATACAAACACCTCACACACACACACACACAGTTTGTCAGGTTAGCTAGATAATATTAGGGCTAAGCCTGTGCAGTAAATGCATTGGCTATTTGTGGCAAAAGAAAAACATCTACAAACTGCTAAAAAATATTCAAATTTACAAAAAATAAATGTTGCTTTATGGTCAGTCTTAAGGAACCTGAAGAGGTCACAACAAGCACAGACCCACGGCACATTAGCCATGAATCAACATAATGTAACACAAACTGGGAAATAAAATAGATTTTTCCATCTGAAACAAAGCCAATGTCACTTTGGCATGATCATCCACTTAAATACAGTGCACAATGCACGTCAACACAATTTTTTAAGAGGTCACAACAACCATTGGTGTACTTATAGCAAACAAAATAAAAACGGTGTGTGTGTGTGTATGTGTGTTTGTGTAGGTCTACCTGAAAAAAAAAAGCCAATGCCCCAATCTTGGCCCAAACAGACACATTTGTAGATGGAAGTCTTAATTAGCTAGACAGCAGTTTGGCTTAGCAGCCACTTAAATACAGCTGCACCGACACAAGTTTAAGACATCACAACAAGGCTAAGGCACTGCAGCTGAGACAATTAAGGGCCAGACATGGCATGGCAGCCAGCATGACTCAGACAAAATGCAAACAAAAAGCAGGGGATTTTAAAAGAGGCTGCAGACTGGTAAGCACAGGGCCCAGCAATGTCACGGCGGCCAATAAAACACAAGCAACACGACATTACTTTACACAAATAAAAAAAGCACTTACCACTTGTTGTTCTACTTGAAATGAAGTCCATCAACCTGCTCTTTCCACTTGAAGGTGCGTCGTAGAAGTCCTCCTGATTGGCTTTCTCTTTTATCAGAAGATTGATGGCCAGAGCTGAAAAGTCCTCCTCCACAGTTCCAACTGTGTTTTTGAAGATGATTCTCTCCACTGGTCATGATGTTAATCTCAGTCCAAATCACGTTGCTGGTTGAAAGCAGTAAGCACGGATACCAGGGAAAGCTGAAGCAGTCCTCCTCGAGATGATTGAACAGTCTCAAACATTTTTTCTTTTAAAATTAAGTGATAAAAACTATGTGTTCATTTTCAGGATAACAAAATTATTCAGGAGTAAATTGTCATGTGAGTTGTGAACTGCACTTTGTCATGAATTGTTTGGTACATTGGAAAGACTCCAGGTGGACCTTCATTTCCTGGGAGGAAAAAAACCTGTGAATCCTCATTGATGATAGGCTGCACAGGTGGATGAGGTTATGCACTCCAGCCAATAAAAGCCCTCACAAACCATTTTAAGCAATGCCCCGCCCACCTGCTGCTCCTATCAAATACAAGCATGTCTGTATGTCCCGCCCCCAAACATCCTGTTTGAAAACTTCACCTTGAGGAGGTAATTAAGCTAATTAAATAGCACTGCTGGAGGCTTACCTTCAAACTGAATGGAAAACATTGACTTACACTCTCATTATTGATTTGTGGCAGCAAATTGAATCTACTGTTTTTTTTTCAATACATGTTAAACATAACAGTGTATAAATGCACAAAACAGTACATAAAGTATATGATATTTTGTAAATAATACACATTCGATAATGCCGTGTTTATAATCCTGCAGCTCTAAGTAGACCTTGATTGTATTATATTAAAGGTCCCATATTGTAAAAAAAAGGATTTTATATTACAAAGCAGGTTTAAGTTCTATATAAATACTGTGAAAGTATTGAAACACTTAATCCACAGAGAAATACACACAGCCCCGTATTCAGAAACTGTGCGTTTGAAACAAGCCGTCAGGATTGCTGTCCATTTGTGATGTCACAAATCTACAATATTTAGACCATTTAAAAGTTTTGAACGTAAACATTCTAAATGTGTTCCAGTTTATTTCCTGTTGCAGTGTATGTGAACAACATCAGCTGACAGGATGTAAACATGGACCCAAGCTGTTGCCTAGCAACGCAATTCTGTTGCAATTCCATTGAAATGTACTAAAACAGAGCGTTTCAGACAGAGGGTAAGTACAGTTATATTCAAGCAGACAGCATGAGGAAAATAAAGTTTTTTTTTTAAACATTAAAGTATGTAAACATGTTCTAGTAGAAACCCAAAATACAAGTATGAACCTGAAAATGAGCATGATATGTCCCCTTTAAGTAAGATGTTGTGTGAGACAAGCTACTGTCTGCAAAGTCAACGCTTCAACACGGGGCAAATACCAGATCTCTACATTAAAATACAGACATATGACAATTAACAACATAAACCACCATGTTGTGAACAGACACATTACATTACAGACACTAACACATTACAAACACTTAAAAAAAAAGTAACATTTGCATTTTGGAACGTAAAACAGCAAACTTAACAAACTGCTATGTCCAGCAGGCACTAGACAGGCATGATGGGAAATGTAGGCTGTCCCTATCACTACAATACACTCCACACTGGCAGAATGCACATCACAGCTGAGCAGAGGGTGGAGCGGTGTCAGTCAGGCCTCATGGAACTGCTAACTGCTGAGGTCAAAGTATGTGAAGAAAATATGACCCTTGCCCCCAGTGACGCTCGTTTGTCTCTCTTCTTTTCTAAACTCCTGACTTTTGACGGCAAGACATTTTTTATTTATAGTTATATATATATATAATAATTCAATTCCTCGTTTAGTTTTACTGTGTCAGTGCACTGATGTCATTTTGGACAATATATACATATATAACTTCTTTTTTTTTGCAATGAGTCCTCAAACATGTTACAACGATATGTATAGGATATATATCTATAATTGCAATTAATTGGAATTTTTGTATCTCTTCAAAATGTACCTTAAAGGGAGATTTGTAAAGTATTTAATACTCTTATCAGCATGGGAGTGGGCAAATATGCTGCTCTATGCAAATGTATGTATACATGTATTATTGGAAATCAATTAACAACACATAACTATGACAAATATTGTCCAGAAACCCTCACAGGTACTGCATTTAGCATAAAAAAATATGCTCAAATCATAAAATGGCAAATGCAAGCCCAACAGGCAACAACAGCTGTCATTGTGTCAGTGTGTTGACTTGACTATGACTTGCCCACAAACTGCATGTGATTATCATAAAGTGGGCATGTCTGTAAACGAGAGACTCGTGGGTACCCATAGAACCCATTTTCATTCACATATCTTGAGGTCAGAGGTCAAGGGTCCCCTCTGAAAATGGTAATGACAGTTTCTCCAAAAGTATACAGTATATTACAACAAAAACAACCTTCTCTCTTTTCTATACTTGTCTTCAAAGACACCACCATCACGGCACCCCCCGCCCTTCCATGCGTGCACACTCACATGGCACAGACACAAGGGGAAAGCTCCTCACAACGGCCGAGGTGACATCTCTCCGCTGTGATGTGGACGGACATTATCGACCCTCTCTATCTCATGATGAAAACCTCTACGCGGGGTGCAGTGACAGGGGTCAGTGTCAGGACAGGAGGGCGAATGTATAAGTGGATGGGATAGATTGAAGGATAGGAAGGGGTCGACTCCAAAGGCTACCGCCTGTCAAGACGTGGCGGCGTGGCCGACATTATAATATCACGTTTACTTTGTCATACATGCTACACGGACCCTGCTGCTGTTTAGAATTCAGTTGCGGATTAGCTGTGTGACCGCGCCTCTCTCGCACTACTGTAGCTCTTACAAGAGTAATTACAGTTTTTCAGCACAACATCCTCTCTTAAGAAGATAAAAATTGAACAATCCATCTCATCCCAATCCAGTGCTTGACTTTGGGCCAATACAAAAACATAAATCAAAGTCTATTACAGATGGAAGGGGGGTTTGGCGAAACTTCACATCCAGACTTTTGTTGGTTAATAGGTTGCATTAAGCCCATCAAGTGGTGTGGTGCGTGATAAGCAGTCTCGCGGGCCCAGTAGGGGCCTGAAGAAGCTCTTGTAATGAATGGTTGGAGCACTGCTGATGCACGGCAATCATTAACAGCCTGATAATTACTCTGGATACCTCGGTGGATTGCGCGCGCGTGTGTGTACGTGACGCAGATAGAGCCATTTACGATGTGTGAGGCCTCAGAGAGAAACAGATAAGCGCTGTGTTTGTGTGTGTTTTTGCTTTGCTGGTTAACACATTGTGTGTGTGTGGCCTAGAAACGTCGGGTTTTCTATTCATATGCATGCTTACAATTGCAAATACGAGCACATTCTCTGAGCGTGGAGGTATTTGAAACTGTCTCTTGGTTAAAGCAAAAACAATACTGGCCTGATTAAGGAAGTGTGATGGATGCTGGGTATTTAGGGCTTCTGTAAGGAAGCTAAAAATTTCCCATGCACAAACTCCTCATTTTTTGTCCCTTCATCTGACACAAAAGATGACATCTAAATAATGTGATGTCCCCACTTTTAGCTCGCATTAAAACCGCTCACTCACGTCTAATTTTGACAAAGTTCCCCCCACATTTGTATGATCAAGACAAATGTTTGGATCTCCTCACGCATCGGTATTTTGAACACTGACTTTGTTTACTCGGCGGGTTCATTAATATTCACTCGCTTTTTTTTATATCACTGACCCGAGTGATGTCTCTATGGAAACGAACCCATCACCCAGCATTAGTGACAGCGCAGCCTAATAGACTAATAAGAGGAAAAAAATGCTCTGATGTAGCTCTCAAACATCTCTAAATGATACAATAGGCACCTTGCTCAGGGAATACAAATCATTAAGTCCCTTAAAGGCTCCACTGAAAACCCAGTTTAATCCATAAAAACATGTTTAAAAAGTGAGACATTCTCTAATTAAAGCAAACATCAAGTGTGCTTATGAATGTGTGTTTCAGTGCTTTAAAAGGACCAGTGTGTAACAATTAGGGGGACCTATTGGCAGAAATGGAATATAATATTAAAAAGTATGTTTTCGTTAGTGTATAATCACTTGATAATAAGAATTGTTGTGTTTTCATAACCTTACAATGAGACGTTTATATTTAACTTTGTATATCTCTATCTTTAACCTTTACCCCTTGGGCCGGAGTCGATAACGTTACTCACTGCCGATGCCGCTGCTCTCTCTCTCTCTTGCTTCATCACTCACTTCCCACATACACACACTACGCTCTGGCTCTGCTCCAAATGGCTCTAGAGAGGGCCATTCGCGTTTTTGCGTCGGCCACCTCACCACTAGATACCGCCAGATCCTACACACAAAATTTAAAGAGGTTCTATTATGCTTTTTCACTTTCCTTTAGTGTGTTATATAGCGTTTTGTGCATGTAAAGGTCTGCAAAGTTACAAAGCCCAAAGATCACACCAAAGGGAGTTACCCTCCCCGACAGAAACACTGCTCCTGAACTGCCTGAAACGCCTTGCTGGAAGTCCTGCCTTCTCTTCCGTAACATGGTGATGTCACCAAGTAATACATTTGCATAATACCTGCCTAGCAGCTAGTTTGGCACAGCCTCACACAAAGCTAGTTAGAGTGGAGCTGGAGCAGAGTCTGAAGAGTTTGGTTGGGTTGACCAATCACAACAGAGTGGGTGAGCTGACCAAGCAGAGCAGACTGGGCTTTTTGGGGGGGCGGGGCAGGAGATCAAACAGAGCGGTTGTGTCCGAATAGTCCTTTTCGCTTAGGAAGGTTCCTAACGGAGTGAAATGACCCAGAAGTACCACAGTAGAAGCCATGATAAGAGCTGTCCGAATTCACCAGTTGCTAAGGAAAGGAGCTTCAATGCTTCCTTTATTATCACCTTTAGCATAGGATACACTGGACCATCCTTTACCAAAGGAAAAGCGAGAATAACATCCCACAATTCCTCGTGGCCGCAGCATTTAAAGCGACACAGCATTCGGCCATTCATAATAACAAACGATATACTTATCTTGCATATTATTTTCATACGCTGATACACTAATTGGGATTCATGTTTAATATGAGTGGACAGTGACACCAGTTTCGTTTCACTTTAATTAATTAATTATTTATTTCGAACATGTAACAAATACCTCAGTAAAAAACAAAACAAGAATAACAATTTAAATGAACAGTAAACAATCAATTAAAAAATAATCAACATAAATACATATTACATGTCCGTAAAGAAGTTGGAAGAAGTACAGCCTACACTTACAGTATATGGTCTTACACCTTCTCCATAACTCCAACAACTAACTCAATATTTATCATATATTTCTTTTTTTACATCTTTCCTTGACCTCATGACGTTTTCCATTGAGGTCAAGGAAAAGTGGTTAGGAAAAGACATTCATTTTTTGACTTTTCGAATTCAACCAGCGTTTCAGACAGAGGGTGAAAACAGGTGCTGCAGCACAGCCGGTATGAGAACAGTAAAGCGTTTTTTGAACATTAAAGCAACATGTGTTAGTAGAATCCCAAAATACAAGCATTCACCTGAAAATAAGCACAATAGGTCCTCTTTAAATTCTCACATTGACTAAGATTTGGGTGTGTCAATTTGATCTCAGAACAAAAAACACAAACAGATGTCATGTTGCACAGTCTTCCCCTCTCAGTCACCTCAAGTTCAGATCAACAATGCCGCGGCGCTTTTTCTTTTTTTTTTTTATCATTCCAGGCGCCAGTGTTTGGCCACCGTCCAGAGTGGCGTTTCAGTGATTGAGAGCCCAAACAGTCCTGGCCCGCCCCGCCTAGTTTAGTCTACCGAGGGGTAATTGAATAGTGCAAGGCTGCAATAGCATTGGACTGGAGGAATGCTGAGCTGCAGGGGAATATGGAGAAGGTTTCAGCCAGCAGCAATTAAACAGAGAAATGATGCGTGAAATAGCAGGAAGGAGGAAGGGAGGAGGGGGGGTTAGTGAAGTGAGAGCAAAAGCACGGAGACTGTAAAGGGGAGCAAGAAATGTCTACAATTTTAAGGGGAAACAGTTGAGGTAGAGAAACAAAGATGACAGTGAGTAGTGTAGTAGTGTGAAACAAAAGAAAAGACTTTGAAAGTGGTCATGCTGAGATGCCGACTCTAAAAAAGGCAACATGCGGAGTCAGCCTGTTTTTGTAAATATCATCTGTGACAACGCTTCAGATTTTAACTTTGCATCAAGATGTAGGATTTACGCACAAGCTCAAATCTGCTGTCCACCAACACCTTATAAGAAAATCAGTAACTGCTATTCCAAAATGTCTGACAGTACAGAAAACAGCTTTCCAGTATGAAGGTTTTGAAAATTTTACTTTCTTACTAATCGATACTTTCTCAAAGGCTGACCTGCCTACAAGTACTGCAGCACAAACCTTTTTGTTGACTAGGGGAAAACATCTCTCACGGTAACATGAATTGGACAGCCCAGGTGATGTACAGTGTTTTTTTGGTTCTGTCTTTGTTTACAATAACCTTATCCTCCCAAGAATGCTTCATCCAACTCCATCACTGGCTCGATTTTTACAAATCACCCCCCACAAATCTTGGACTGTATATGTGTACAAATGAACTGTAGTCTGGCTTCATCCATGCAGGAAGAATGAGGAAAAATGACCAGAAGAGAAGCTGCCTCATCAAGGAGGAGCAAACAAGGCCATTCTTGACCGCAGCTAATTGTTTCACTTGTCGTATTTGCTGTTTCAGTTGTTGCCTGAAATTGGATTAGGGGTTAGGATATGACAACCACTTATACAGCCTGAACCGAGAAAGAAAACAATGTATGCAAATTGCATTGCAGGGTTGAGTATAATTAATAATAGTAGTATAAAGTCCATTGGAGGCTATAATCAGATGTTAGAACATCTGTTTGTAGCCATTCGGTAATTAAAGGAAAGCCATGAAAAGTACTTTTTTTCTATTCTGAATGGCCAAATTAGAGGAATGTTTTCTCCAAAATGAAAAAGAAAGCATCCGTAGTTATTATTTATTAAGAGTTTAACACTAAAAACTGTGTGGTTATGGTTTGATTAGATTTGTACTGACAGTGGAGCCTCACAACTTTCACCACATTTTGATTCAAAGGCTGCTAAACTCTGATTGCTGCATGGAAATACGTGACATCGCCGCGTTCCAGTCCGAAAACCTGACATAAAAAATACCCAAATCTCATCAAAAATCATTAAAGCTGTTCTTACTTTGGCAGAAATGTCCATGTCAGTTGTTGGAGCCTTTAATATCTAACGCACACTAGCTTTGTCCTGATCGGCCGGCTCTTTTTGTGTGAGGTTGTTTCCCCTTTTCGTTCTATTAAGTATGCTAATCTGTGCTTCTTAACTAAGTTAAAATAAGTTATAGTTAGAACAAATAAAGTTGCACCCGATTTCAGGCCATCAAATAGGCATTATTGCTCACTAAGCACAATCCATGTGGGTCAGTAGGGGCCTACTATGTTGTAAAAGTGAAAGTGAAACTTAAAAACAACACGTTCTTACATGTAAAACTGAATTAAGCGTTGCGTTTTTAATACAAACAAAATGATTTCTTTAGGTATAGGCAAAATAAAACCATATAACTTCTTAAGGTTGAGGCAACAAAAACACTTAAGTTTAGGGTAAAACCATAGAAACAGAATATAGAAGTAGAACACAACTTTGTTCGGCTTGTTTTCTGTAAGCAGTGTGGCGTTGAAGTATGGTGGAATTAGCAAGCTAGCTAGATAGCTAGATGGCAACCCGACATCAACCCAATATGTAGTTTCACGATGTCTATACTACAGCACATGTCTGATTACTATGGTCGCTAGTGGACGCTGTTGCCTTCTTTTATACAATGTTAATCGATGATAAAACCTACTAGTGGATGTAGTAGGCCCCTACTGACCCACATCTATGGGGCTTATAATCACCAAAAACACCTACTGTATTTAATGGCCTGATAGCAGGCTGATAATAGGCTGATTATGGGTAGCGCTATCCTTCGTGTTCAGAAGATCATCAGTCTTCCTTGAATGTTTTTTTAATTAGTTTATGATATCAACTATGAGAAGTCTGAAAAGTAAAGTCGGAGAGTCAACCTAAGATTAATCTTAATCTTCCAACTTCTTCGAAGACATGTGGTTTATGAGAAGCTAAAGCATTTACATGTATAATAACAGCCTCTTAATGTACTGTAGCTGCCCTTGTGATTGAATGTCCTTTACATCTTCAACAACTCAACACATACACTTATTACAGGTCTTAATTAGCAATCAAGCTCCCACTCATCTTTTATATCTGAACGTTTTTTAAGTAGTCATCGATCTTAACCATATTGTATGTTAATGGCTCTTAAAACGAATCCATGGTTCTTTTCAAAAAATGTCATGGTTTCACGTGTCGGAGGAAGAAAAGAGCGCACTCACTTCAGTCTGGTTGGAAATATTTGGAGTAGTCTGTTGCTCAGATTTCGACACTTGAAGGTTGAGTGGTTGTGTTGTCAACTTTCAACTGACGCCAGGGGTTGGAAGAAATGTCTAAGAGATGAGGAGCTTTTTTTGAAAAGCAGGAGGAAGTGATTTCTCGCTTTTTTTTTTTTCTCCCCTCCTGCATCTTTACACACAAGCTTGTTAAGGGTTCATCCGAGCTCCTATCAGCAGCCACAGCTGGATATCTACTGAGAGCTTTCCACACACACACCTACACGAGAGCTGGGGATTCAGGGATTTAGGAGTTGATAGAGGAGAGGGGTTTTAAAAGGCATAGTGTGGAGACTCTTGGAGTACACTCCAAATGTCAGTGACCAGAGCGATGTTAAGGTCCTAGATGACTTCTGCATGACTGTATAGCCGAGCCGCCGCCGTGCATGTGGCCTAATGAGAGGAGCTCTGTGAGGCTGCACTGTGGAGAATCCTCCTAAAATTGGTCTTCAACTTTCAAAATGTTACACGAGTGAGAGGTAACTTTAGCTGCAAATCAACTTCACACTCTTTTCCACAAAGCCAAACCCTGTGCAAAAAGGAGGGAAGTTTTCTGACCAGACACATGCATGATACACACACACATATTAATCCAGTTTATGGGCATTTTGCCCTACAGCCAGTCATGTTATATGTCACAGCTCCTCTTCGGACAATTGTTTCGGAGGAAAAATAAAATGAAATAGCATAAAAGCTGGAATGGAGAGGTGTGGAATCACAGCGGATCCATGACCTCTGCGAGCGGGAGCTCTCCCAGCTGCCCTCCACCCCCCTCCATCTCCATCTAATCCTGCCAGAGGAGTTTAATTTACTGCCCAGAGTTCCCTCACACAATTTCTTTAAAAGTACATTTTATGAGACTGCAATTCCATTTCATAGGGGGCCCTGTACAGTAAATCCTATTTGCGAAGCGTCATATGCGGTCACATTAACATGACAAAAGTACCCGTCTGCAGTCCTGTGCTTTGCTCTTGCCCCATATTATCGCCCGCTGAAGCGTTTTATAGGATACCAGAGTGCCAACTCGTGTCCATCAGGAAAGTTGTAGTGGCTGCTACAGAGGCATAAGTGTCGACGAAATGGGAGATAAAAGCGGCTCGGCTACACAAACAGCAGCAGACACCTAATATGAATCAATAATATCACAGCTCTCTCTCTCTCCTAAAAACCATCTACAGCTTAAATGTTGTTATAGCAAAGTTCAGTGGGATCAAGGCATCAAAGCGGCGAGGAGATCGAAGAGAGTGCACATTCATACAGGGGCTTTTGAAGCAAGTAACAAAACGTGTGCGCTCCATTCAGAACGTCAATCAACACCGATCCATAAGCTTAGAGCTGCTATAATGCTGTGTACTTTCAATGTCAAATTTATTGTAAATACAAGTTTTCAACCTGTAAAAATCATCATTCACGTTTTGCAGCCGCAGGCAACAACAAAGTATGGATTTTTTTTTTTCTAGTTTCTACCACTTGGCCGCTCAACAACAGGCAGACTTAGCCATGCACGTTGAGGAGGTGAAAAGATATCATCCAACTCTTCCAAATCTTTTGAATAAACTATGGCTGCAACTAACGATTATTTTTTATTATCCATGAATCTGCCAGTTACTTGACTTACTCGAACAATCAGGTTTGCTCTATAAAACACCAGGAAACAGTGAAAAAACACCAGTCGCAACATCCTACAGCACAGAATGACAATCAGTTGTCTTGTTTTGTCTCATCAGTAGTCCACAACCCTAAAGTTTTCAATTTCCTATAATGTAAGAAGAAAAAAAGCAGCACCTTCTCACATTAAACAATGAAATTGTTAGCATTTTCCCTTGAAAAATTACTTTTGCCGATAAATCGATTATCGAAATAGTTGCTATTTAATTCTCTTTTAACCGGTATCTCTAGGTGAAACCATATGCCTTTTTAACAAGTTTAAAAAAAGCTGCTTCACTGCAGTTAATCGCACAAACAAATCCAATATTTTCATTGTTGAACACACTAATTATGAGCTTTATCGTTGTAACTAACAAGGATCAATGACTAAATCAGTAAACAAACTTTTTTAAACAAGTACCCGCTATTTAAAAGTTTAGAAAAAGTCATATAGTCATAACTATTTAGGGAAAAGACAGGCACGGTAGCTTTTTTTTTCGGCAGGTTCCAGATGGGGAGACTGGGAGTTGGGAGCCAGAGCCATATGGTTCTGTTTCATCAGCTCATTTCTTGTCATTAATGAGCTGTGATTGATTGTATCATCAGTGCTGCTGTGTGTGGCACAGGTACTGGGTGAAAGCTAAACAAAAGTTAAGTGACCTCTGACCTTTTTATCAATGTTGGACTTTATGCTTAATTCTAGAACCCTTCAAGATACGATTGTCCTGTGGTTTAGGCCATCTTGAGATTAATCTTAAATTAATTCTCTCCTAAATATTTAGATCTACAGCATGCTATCTTTGAAGGTGTTATTGATAATATTTTTAATAATAATATTTTTTTAAATAATACATCCATCCACAGATCTTTCAGAAAGGTGCCATATAAAAAGTATGGCTTTCCTAAAAACGTATATATTTTGATTGTGAATTAATCATTTAAAAAAAATGTTGGCAGGTACAAAATTAATGTTTTGTTTATCTCTGTTGAAGATATCTGATGTTTGGTTCCCACTTCTAACACAGCTTGTGAGCCAATAGTATAACAACGTTGGTAGCACATGGTATCTCTGGGTCGACAGTGATGAAGTTGCCAATTAGTGTGGCAAAAAATTTTTTTGACGGTAAGTGCCTGGCAACCACTTGTTGCGAAGTGAATGGAATGGAGGAGGGAGAATGTCATATATAGTGGCTGAATGTTATCAATGTTATCAACAGCACCTTTAAAGGAAAAATTTGTCATTTTTTGGAATTACACTTACTCGCCTAGATTTAGATGTCCGGTTAACATGAAACTGGAGCCATCAGCTGGTTGGCTTAGTTTAGCAATATGACCTGGCTCTGTCCAAAGGTAGCAAAATTACTATTACTTTTACCAGCACCTCAAAGTTCACTAATCAACACATATCTTATTTGTTTAATCTGTACATAAATCAAAGTATAAAAACAACAATTTATTGTATTACAGGGTTATGTTCTGGACTATTTCTTGGCTGGGAGCAGTGAAGGAATAAAAATATATATATATTTATGCTAAGCTAAGCTAACTGGCTGATTGGTCCAGCCTCATATTGAACGGACAAATATGAGAGTAGTATCAATCTTCTCTCAACTCTGCAAGAATAAGCATAGTGCCCAAAATGCCAAACTATTCCTTTAAAATGTGTACTTGTTTACAATGACGAGTACAAAACAAAAGACTTTTAAAACTTTTTTTAACATTTGCTAAAACTGAAATGAAACTTAGCTCCAACTCTATTATGTTATATTATTGTATCTCTTTTTAATGTGAGATGTTGAATTCCATTATATGTATTCCATTAAAAACTTGTCAAATGTAGCGTGGAGAAAAATCCCTGATAAGTACTCAATCAATAACCAATCAGTAAACTCATCCACAACATCTGATTATGTTTACAAAGTCTATAGGTTATTCACCGCACCCTTGTGTGTCATTGCTTCACACTTTATTTAGCGACTTAGTTAAAAAGAATACAGAGACAAACACGGCATCCTAAGCCGGCAATCAAAAAGTTCAAAAACTGCTGTCTCTGCGAGTTTACAATGGTAACCTTCCAACGTGTGACAGTATTTACATAAAGGATTCAGGCTTGGTTGGAATATTAATTATTGATGTGAACTGTAATGAATGATTTATAACCAAAGCCAATCAGAAGCTGCTGTCTGCCAGTGCCACCTGAGGGATATTATATATTTATAACTCAAGGACATGCTGTCATTGTTTAGGCCTACCGACTTACTCCTGGGTTACGGCGGAGCAAAGCTTTTGTTTCCCTCTCCATTGTACTTTGCCTTCAAAGACAGTTGCTATTGGCTGTTCAGCAGAAAAATGTCCTCAGGAGACAACCTGTGGCCTTCATTTTAAGTGTGCTCTTGTAGGGTGCACACATACAAACTATAATGTCAATGCTCTTTTCCTCAGGCTGAACTTAATACACACTTTTCCTGAACCCTTTTTTATTCAGAAAATACCATTCGATGTTCACAATTTCGCTGATGACCTTTGCTACTGAGAAGTGTGGAGCATTTTCTTTTTTTAAATGTTAATTTTTTTAAATGTCTCAATACATTGAAATTATTCAATTTAATCAGACAAGGAGTCAAGGACACACTTGCAGGAGGGGATAACGTTCTGATCGAGAGTCACATTGGTGAACGAAAACATTCAACGCGTAACAGAATAACGTGTCAGTCATAGTCCATTTGTATTAATCTCAATGGGAAACAAAGCTGTGCTCTACAATGTGCCATTAACACTGCATTTAGAAGCATAGCAATATGCAAAGTGGTTGTGATGAATGTGTTCTATTAACGGAGACAGTAAAACAAGGTAATATGTTGATGTGGGCTGGCTGGAAAATACATTTGCTTGCTACAAAGTGACTCAGTCACCCATGGGAGTGGAGCAAAATTTGATCGTCGCTTGGAATTAACCCCACTCTGATTGGCGCTATTATAATTGGAGGTCGGGCAGGTTACTGTAATACATGACGTACAATTGATAATTAGGAGCCTTCCAATATGCAGAGTAAATTAATTCCTATAAACGAGTTCCCACAATGTGCAGGTTCATAGGTTGTTAATCAGACTATAGCCTCTTCCTGTACGAGGCAAACGGCTGCAATACACTTTGCACAGATGATTAACTCTAAACATAAATGTATGTAAATTAAGATTTTGACAGGATCCGCATTACTAAAGTGTCTATGTAAATAGTCCAAGCTTTGTATTAAATTATTCTGCATTGAATTTGCATCCTTTTCTTATTTGGAAGATTATTTTAGTCCTTGCATCTGCACCTCATTTCACACATAAACGACTAGTTAAAGTCCAACTGAAATCACATTTAGTCATCTCTGTTTACAGTCGAAAATAGTGTCAGTGTTTCTTTTTTTTGTATGTTGTTTTTGTTTTATTATTCATTTAATTCATTTCATTTCAAAATGTATTTCAAATATGTAGAATATGAAAAAAATTTTAAAAAAATGAAAGAAAAATAATGATCATACCAACAAGTGGACAGTGAGAAACAAGTAGTATTTACATACAATGAAAAGCATAAGAAAAATAAATTATCAAACACTTGATGCCTTGATTTACATATTCGAAAAGGAGTGAGAAGAAGTATAAACTTATTTAATCCCACCCCTTCTCCAAAAGTCAATTATTAATTATTAACCAGCTTCCTTATTGAGCCATACATATACTCTAATTAAATGTTCCTAAATTTGTCTAACTCTAATTATTATTATTTATAATTATTCTAACTATAATTATTACCTTTAATCTGTGTCATACAGACATATAAATTAATTACTGATATAATTATCCTTATCAAAATATAAATTTGTTATCAATCCAGAATACAATTCATTATTAAAAGTGGACGGATAACAACGGATAAATGCAAAGATCCGTCATGATGTATTTTTTTTCCTCAAAAACGAACACAGGATATGTGATTTATGGAGCAGATGTGTATGCTGTAGCAGAAAAAATAATAATTATATGTCAATTCATTTGGACTTGGTCCCATAAAAGAGTTTGCCTCTGGGAATCTCCTCCCTCGCCTATTCAAGAAACTTGAATTTACTGTGAGGATTTAATGCCCGAATGATCTCTACCTCTGCCAATTCCACAAAAGGGATACTTGCTTTGTATCATACATATATTGGAAAATCTATGGTATGCTGACACTGTATGTTGAAAAGATGCCCACTTCTCTTTGGCGATTGCACAAAGGCCCACTCATGCCTTGCTGCCTGTGTATTATCCTCCTACTCCTTCACGCCCACACACACAACATCCTATTGTTGAGTGCCGTGTTCTTTCCTTTTTTCAAGGGTCCAGTTCTGAAGGAAAGTTCAAGAAGGAAATCAGCAGCTTCAGAGAGAAGTGGCATCGCTCCATCGACTTTGCGAGCGGCTTTTTTAGTACATTCCCTACCACTTGCATCTGCTACATTACTGTACACTCAAGGCTCGAGCAACATCCGTATGCCGCGGCGAGTTGTTCTTCTTCAATATTACACACCAGATGGCCTTAGCTGCTAGTGAGAAGAAAGCATAAGCACCGAGATGACACGCTAAGGCATCAACCCATCAATTTCTTTCAAAAGGCTTCTCTCCCATTCATAAATCAATAATTTTCCATCATCCGTAGCCACACAGTAAACTGCAACACTGCATGATTTTCAGCATACAGCGGAGTTCAAAGGCTTTGCATATTCGCGAGAATTATGCAAGCTAGTCCCTCTCATGGCTAAGCCTCAGTCTCATGATGGTGCTCGAACCTATTCTAAAGGATCCTGTCTGAAGTGGGGGCCATTTGAAGTGGCTTTGGCAGCTGCTGCGGGAGCGAGGTACCCATTGCAGGAGATAGGCGGACCCATTGTTGGAGAGCTGGCCAACAGTTCTTGCTCCGGTTGTTTGGACATTCCGCGGACACGATTTGGCCCTTCGCTCCGCTTCTCATTTCAGTCGCCTAACAGCATTTATGTCTATGGCAAAATGACAAGCCATTAAAGTGGATATGGCAAAAGAGATGTGTGAAGTGTGCATGATTAAAGTTTTTCTTGGGGGTTGATGTGACAATGTGGTTACATCAAACTACATGTATAAACTATATATGCAAAGTAAGTGATGTGCAGGATCGAAACAGAGCTGTAATTTGCACAAAGGGAATCGTTCTATGTAAATCCCACATGGCAACACCAAATGTTACAAAGAGTTAAGGCCAAATGTGAAATTGCTGAACATTCAGAAGCATCTAAGTGCTACTGTGTCATCACAGTCAGAATAAAGGCTCTGTTGTATCACAATTCTGGTGACAATTCCAGTAAAGTGGACTGTACTGAATTTAAAGTTGAACTGAAATGGTAATTTTCCTTTTTGTGTGAGGAAATATAAACTATTGTGAAAAAAGAGGATGAAATTGTGTTTGAACATATTGGTGGAAACAGTCTAAGGAGGGAGTTTGCCATGGCAGTGGTTCTGTAGCATGTCATAACCCTTTGTAGTCTTTGAATATACATTTTTGTTTCCCATTTTTCAATTGCTCATAGTATTTCTTTATGTACCATGAGCAATTTAAGATCCTTTCCTAAATAACATTAAACATTTGAGATGACTCATTGTGCAGTTGAGTTTGTATTCCACTTGGAAAGCGGAGGCCAACAAGCTAGGCTAAGGAATGTCCACTCAGAAAGTGAAAGGTAGTAGGCCTAAGTAGGGCTGTCAAAGTTAATGTGATAATAACGCGTTAACACAAATTAATTTTAACGCAACTAATTTCTTTAACGCATTAAGGCCACTTGCCATTTTTAGGTTGTGGTGGGCTCAGTTTGAAAGCTAAAGAAGATAAGAGAAGTGAGGGTACTGGCATCATATGCAACTAAAAAACCTAAGGAATATATTGGTACCAACCATGTCATACTAGCTTGTCATGAAGGAGGCTAAATAGCGCTCCAAACTTGCGCTTAATTTTGGCGAGGAAAAACTGGCATGGCCATTTTCAAAGGGGTCCTTTGACCTCTGATCTCAAGATATGTGAATGGAAATGGGTTCTATGGGTTCCCACGAGTCTCCTCTTTACAGACATACCCACTTTATGATAATCACATGCAGTTTGGGGCAATTCATAGTCAAGTCAGCACACTGACAGCTGTTGTTGCCTGTTGGCCTTGAGTTTGCCATGTAATAATTTGAGTATATTTGTTATGCTAAATGCAGTACCTGTGAGGGTTTCTGGACAATATTTGTCATTGTTTTGTGTTAACTGATTTCCAATAATAAATATATACATACATTTGCATAAAGCAAGCATATTTGTCCACTCCCAAGTTGATAAAAGTATTAAATACTTGACAAATCTCCCTTTAAGGTATTTTTGAACAGATAAAACATGTGTGATTCATTTGCGATAAATCATGATTAACTATGGACACTGACAACTCTAGTAGTAAGCTTAGTTGCTATCTTTAGAACTGTTACCCACCGCATGTTACTTTTTGCTCATGTTATTGAACACCTGCTGAGTCATCGGCAGCTTCTGCACATTAAATGCTAAAAGTGCTCGTCCGATATTTTTTTCCATTATTGCATCTCCATTTTCTCTGGAATGGTAATAGAGTTTAGTTTACTTACAATGGATTCATATTACTTGGCTTCTTGCCTTTCAGAAGAGACTAGATATATGCATATGAGCCTTATGGCTCAGGAGCTATTCCTGATTCATTTTGTGTATGTTATTTTAGCCATTTTTTCCGAAGGATAGGGCTTAACAGATTATGGGCCTAAGGGTAGGGGGCTAACTCGTGTTAGCAGTGAAGGCCAATGCCCAGACTATCAAAACTGAGCTTACATTGTGATTTAAATCACAAAGTGACTGTTGGAACTGAAGTGATATTATGAACTATTTTTAGTGCCTGCCCACACAGATATTCAAATCAAATTACCAGTAATGATATTGTCAGTCAGAACCACCAACAACTAAATTCACGCCCCCTGTATGGGCTGCTATCAAGGCAGAACAATACATACAATTTATTCTTCTTCTTTTGTGTACAATTGTTATTCAAAATAAGTCAAAACAAACAACAACAATATATGCTAATTTTCTGAGCAAAAATATATTTTTTTCTTGTCATCCACAGCTGCTTTGAGACACCAGCGTGCGTCATTCGTTTCCTCTCCATCTTGCCTGGCAAAATTGCTGTTTCATTTTTAATCTTAAAATGCTGTTTTAATTGCGAGATGATGTGATGCAGCCAAGTTATGGCTGTATTTTTTTTGACGGGCAAGGTTAGATTTGATTTGGTGAATAAACAAATTATCGTTTTAGAAAAAAAAAAAAAAAAAAAAAAAAAAAAACTAATTCTGTCCTATCTCTGGATAGCACTCACAGCAGGATTATTATGAGGAATTGATGCAATCATAGAAATGTTCTTGGCAGCAGTGGCATTATTGTCGCATGTAAACGCGACAAAATAAACACATTTGCATTGTAATGTGTCCAATACCTTTGATAATATTCAACTGAAGTACCATTAGGCTTAGTATTGGCCCTCCTTTAGAAAACATTGTTTGGATTATCATGGTTTACAGAGCCTCTGTCTGCCCCCTTTCCCTGGCATATGTTATCTGCAGTCGCAGCTGTATGGCACCAAGTACAGAATATCCCCCATCTGCTGATCCAGTCATGCACTCCTTTATTTCCAGCCCTCTCATTCTCCCAAGCACCACCTGACGGACCCAACGGAGGGGCTAACCTGCTATGAACATGGCTGCTCCACAGCGTTGGCAAGGAACGAGCCCTTTTCCATTCCTGGAAGAGGCCGCGCTACACTGATGTGCCATGCAATCTGCGTGGACTGGCTGATGGTTGCACTTAGTTCCACTTCTTTTTGCCAACATGAACAGGCCCCTACTGTAAACGCTTTAGATTACGTGCCAGTGTTCCCAGTATCCCTTGAATGGCCGAGAGGGTACGGTGCCAACATTTCTGGTGCTGCTTTGGACCACGCCAATTAATTATTCTGTTGTTGAGGCTGCAAGCGAAGTGGACGTTTCCAACTATATGTTATTGGCTGGATATTTCTAATATTTGCTTCTTTGCATCAGCGAACCCACTGTGCTGTCTCCTCAAGCTGATAGGAGACGGACTCATCAATCAGATATCCTATGACAGACTCGCACACATATGCTATATCTTGTGCCATTTCTGAGAAATGTTTCTGCATTCATACACATCATTATGCCATAATTGTCTGAATATGCAAAACCCCCTTTATTTACTAATTGGTGAACACACAGCAACTGCTACCAAAAGGGGGGATTTCGACACAATATCGCTGATTAGCACGACTGCTGAGGGTTTTACTTTTTGAAATTATGCTGCATTGAAACATTTATATCAGCTGTAAATATACATATGCATTAGCCATAAAAACACATTCATTCGTTTGCTCATGTGTGTTAAAAATAGAGCATTTTTTGTTCCGAGCGCGGCGTCCCACTTCAGAGATTTCCTTGTTAAAAATGAACTGTAAAGCAAAAATATTAGAGCTTAAGCAAGATAAAAGAGCTGCTATTCCTGTTTGATTTAGTAACTTTTGTTTCCCGGAAATAAATGCACAGCATAGACAAAAAAGAAAAGGGAACACATGGGACCTAAAGGAAGTCATTGTGTTTTCGCCTGATTAATCAAACCCCGCGTTCACACTCGGAACTGGCAAGACATCGTTCTATTAGCATTGTTTAACAGGAAATAATGTAGTCGGAGGGAGGAAGGGGGCAAAAGGGTCAGTAGGGGGAAAAGATAGGAAGAGACTGAGTGAGGAAGAAGAGCAAGTTAAAGGAGGAAGGGTGTCTGCAGAGAAGCCATAGCCTTTGGGGACCCAGTGTGTACAAGGCAGCAATTATACTTGATGAAGTGCCTCCCTCCGCAGCCCCCTTCAGCAGTCATTTCCCACCAGCGCCCGCCACGCCAGAGCCACATACATCTTCCTGTTGCAAAAGATCTCATTAACGACCAGTAGATGGGACGTCACTTATCTTTATCAAACATATACATAAGTGCCCCCTTATGATTCCCCTTCTCCCACTATCCCCTCTCTCTCTCTCACTCAGACTTAAGACGCATTGTCTTAAAGGCAAATCTTTCATTTAGCAGCATAAAAGGCAGATGGGAGGTTAGTCCACTGAAATGGAACAACTTTCTTCATTACTAAGCAAATGGCAGGGCTTTTTTCTATTTCTCCGGCGAAGACGGGTGGTGGGGGGGATCAATGACACTGTAATGGGCATAATTAGCACTATAAAGTCGAGGCGAGAGCCATGAGAATATGGAAATGAAGGCTGATTTCAATGTCGTAAATTACTCCTTGAAGCATATTCCTACTACATGTTCCAACAAACCTGTTAAGTAGGTTAAGTGTCCTTTATTTTGGAGACTGGGTTTTAGTCATTTCCTGTCGTGAATGGAAAATCTCACTAAACAATTGGAGGTCAAGTCACTTTGCACACACAAAGGGACCTTTAAGACCACACGGGTGAATGGAAAGTGGTGAAAGTGTATCTGACTGACAGCCAAATCAATTTTGTTTTTCCCTCTCTCCCCTCAATAACTACGCATGCAGAGAATTTTTAAGGTGGACGGCCTGCTTAAATTCAATTTCCATCCTCAAAAACGATCTACATCCTCATAAAAAGGTTATTCAGCGCGCTCAGAATGGTAATTAACATAAGCCAAAAGAGAGAAAATGTCTGCCGTGGCTCACTCTGAAAGCCAAATGAAAGGAAAGTGTGATGAGATGAGGGCTCATCGCTACCTTCCGCAAAGTTCTTGGAAGCACCTTTACACTTTCTCAGATAGCATCTTGTTTCTTTTGGTTCTTACAATAAGGACATTTTTTTTTTCTCATTTACAAGTCACGGGCTATCTCCTGTGGACCATTAGCTTTTGCAGCCATTTACGCAGATTGTGGAATCAGTTGTCCTGGATGATAAGAGTCTAGTCGAATATGTATTTTGCAATCGGCCGTCAAAGTAAACAAAGATCCCTGCTGCTCAAAAGTAATTACACTTTGTCACCTCTGCTCTCTTTCGAGCATTGTGCCATTGAGTTAACATGGGGGGTTTGACATTGTAAGAACTCAGGAGGAACCAGTGAGCTTATAGCGTATGGACTATGAACGCACTTAACTAACATTATCAAATGATCACTGAGAAAGCCCAGCAGCCAGAATGCAAAAAGGAAGGCATTTGTTTGAATCTGCATACCAGCACATCCAAAGCGCACTAATTAAAGGGTCAGTATGTAGGATTTAGGGGAATATAAATTATTAGCAGAAATTAAATATAATATTCATAACGACGTTTTCATTAGTGTATAATCACCTGAAGCTAAGAATAGTTGAGTTTTTGTTAGCTTAGAATGAGCCCTTCATATCTACATAGGGAGCGGGTCCTCTTCACGGAGTTCGTCATGTTGCTCCGCCATGTTTCTACAGTAGCTTAGAACGGACAAACCAAACACTGGCTCTAGAGAGAGCCGTTCGCATTTTTACGTTACCCGAAGGCCACCGCAGTTCTCCGACACGCTTGTGAAAATGAGGTTAACGTGAGAAGCAGAGTGCAAAACCGTGGTACCGCCAGCCGCCGTCTGACTTCAGTTGCTCCTAAAGTAGTGTTATTATGGTAAGGATGGCTGAGCAAGGCTAACGGCGTTGCCTTCAGTAGCTCACGATACCGCAGTCTTGGAACGGGAGGAGTGAGCAGAGGGGTACTCAATCGGTTGCAATCTGCAACCACACCGCTAGATCCCGCGAAATCCTACACACTGTACCTTTAACATGTTATATCTCATATGTTTTATCCAAACAAAAAGGTTTAAAAATGATGTTTTACAGGGGGTTATGTGTTTGAATATATCTTGGATGCAACTTACTCAAGTTAAAGGATAAAAATGCTAAATAAATGCAAAAATTATATATTATTATAGAAGTTCAGTGGGTACATGAATGTTTTTGAAAATGCTATGGCAATCAATGTAATAGTTGTCAAGGCATTTCACTCAATTTGTAAACCTCATGGTGGCGCTAGAGGAAAAGTCAGGAGATGATTAAACAGAGGGCTTATTTCTCTGGGCACCATGAACTTCTGTAATAAATTCCATGGCAAACCATCCAATAGTTATTGAGATATTTCAGTCTAGACCAAAGTAACAGACGTTGAGTCATCTACAGAGCCACAATACCGTTCCTCATAATCAAAGTGCCTCTCTATGCAGCATTTTCAATGGACAAATGTGTCATTTTTAGCTCATATTCATATTCAGGCGCTCTGAAATACCCTACAGTTGCATAACACCGGTCTTATGAAACTCCAGCAGGCTGTTTTTTTCTCCACCTAAAATACCAAACACTTCTTTTTCCCAGAGCAAACTAATCATACAGCCTTCATCTCCTCCTGCTACTACCCAGACCTCTTCTCCATCTGCCTGTCTGCCTTTTCTCTCCAGTTTCCATTCCGTCCACCTCTCCTCTCCTCTCTTGTCACTCACATGCTCCTACTACAAAGGTGCCCAGATGCCTCAAATCTCCAGCATTGATCTCCTCCAGCAAAAGGGTGACCCACGTGGGATCCGCCTCACTAATCACTGCCTGAAACCACTCTGGGCTCACAGGCCGAGAGATAAAGACAGCCACGAGCTTTACTCAGCTTTAGCAGGCCTCAGCGGCTGTCTCTGTCGGGACTGACAAGCAAGACTGTTTCCGAGGTGAAAAATCGCCGCCGGCCAGCCTACTGCGAGCTCCCTTTTCCATCTCGCTATCCGAAAAAAAGTTCCAGCACAATCTGTGGGACATGCACAAAGAAATGTCACCTCTGAGCTGGCGTGACGTGACGAAGGTTAACACGGCGCCAGGTCCGCATGCATAATAACTGTTGTTTCATTGTGTTTTAATGTTTATTATCATTATTACTTTTCCTCTGTTTTCCCCCCCCCTCGAACTCTCAAGAGGTGGTTGTGTGATAAACGATGAACAGCGAGGCCTAGAGAGTGAGCTTCGCATGGTTGCACCGAATCCACAATTAGCCATTTCATTAGCATCCATTAACATTTCATTTTATTGTGTATATGGGAGCAACAGTAGAGGAGGTGAGGGCAAATGCTGCGTTTTCCCATTGACCCGTGAATACACATGAATGCACTCCGGTGGCACACTAATAGCAGCCTCTGTTTATGCATTATGATCACTGAACATGGCCAACTGGGGGCCGTTACCTATTGAAAGTTTTAGAAAGAGTTGCACTTCAGCTTTCAACATACAGTGTGTTAAGAAGTTCACTCAAAAAGGTTAAAGCTGCCATAACCACGACAAATCATAGCTTTCCGTCTCGTGAGGCAAACCTAGATGCTGCATTTTTCACTATGACACACTACACAGTATAAAACAAATAAGTCGTACGCCATGACAGCCGTCATTGGGAACTGTTTGGAAAAAGGGCAGGCACTTTCAGAAAATACTTGGCAGGTGATTGGATGAACCATCTGTCAATCAAACTCTTGCCGAAGCCAGTCAGAAGAAGAGCGAACACATCGCATTCAGTGACTTCTTTTAATAAAGAAATACTCTCCAGTTCTGATATAGCTGATGCTATTGCAGCATCCACGCTAACCTCTTCAGGAGCCGCCGTTGTTGTTTAGAACGAGGAGTCGCCAATCCGCGTCGCGTCATACACACCTAAGCCACGCACCGTAGTCGCTAGTAGCTCCTCACAGGACGCTGATTGGTTCGGACACAAACACGTTACTTGAAGCCTGACAAGATGGATATCCGTGTGATATGTGATCCCACAATAATCGTGTGATCTTGTGATATCGCGAGAATCCAACTGCCGTGCAAGTACATTTACTCAAGTACTGTACCTAATTGCGATTTTGAGATACTTGCACTTGAGGGGTCAAACAAAAAAGATTATCGGGCTGATATTGTGTAGTCTAATCCTAGTCGAAATATTGTTTTGATTTTAACATCAAGTATACGTATGTAGTATTTAAAGGTACAGTGTGTAGGATCGAGCGCCATCTAGCGGTGAGGTTGCAGATTACAGCCAACTGAAACTTCTCCCGTGTGCGAAGCGTGTAGGAGAACTACGGTGGCCGAAGCCAAAACGTAAATGGCCCTATCTAGAGCCAGTGTTTGGTTTGTCCATTCTGGGCTACTGTAGAACCACGGGGGCCGGCTCTTTGAAGAGGATTATGCACTAAAGAAAACATACTTATTAATATTATATTCCATTTCTGCTAATAGATTCCCCCCATTGCTACACACTGTTCTTTTAAGTATATTTCTTAACAAGTTCAAGTATAATTTTGGTTCAATATATTAACCATCTTAACCACCAGCATCTTCAACCATGATTTACACAAGTCCATCAAATCAAAACTGTAAGTTTGTGTTGCAGTCATACATTTCATTGACTTCCAGTGCTGGGATGTTGGGAAGCTTATCGTGTATTTGAGCAGGAATACAGCGATGTGTGTTCCTGTGTGCGTTGGTGGTTTCAGGGGTCTCTGCCTCTGACAGTTTGAAGACTACAGAGACGAGCTTGAGGATCTATTAATTTCAGTGGAAGCTCGGTCATTACAAAAGGTAAACGCTGACATTTCAGGCAGCGTGTTATTTTGACTGACTGCCTATTAGAGGGTGTAATGCGGCGCGCAAATGTATACTTCAAGCCTCGATGCTCCAGCAATGGACAGTGAGAGCGGATGGCTCAATCCACTGGTCTTTATTTAGCAAGGTCGCTCAGGACATTGTTAAGGCTCGGACGCAGGCAACTCGCACGTATATACACACGGGGCACGAGCGATGACATTGTTGTCAGCAGAACTCTCACTATTAAGAGCCTGTCTCCATTTACAGTATATTGGTCCTGTTTATAGGAGATAGGAGTTATAAATCCATTGTTATGGCTTTTTGTCAGCCTCTTACTTAGGGAAAAAGCTCTATAGTCACAATTTCTGATCAGTGGTCCTTCCCGCCACATGACAGCTTCTGCAGATTGGATTGAGTAAAACCGCCAATTGTCGAAACACCGAACTGTGAAATTTAAAACTTTTAAATTGTCACCACCCCGGCTCGAGAAATGTTAACTATAATGGTTCACACAGAAATATTTATTGGCTTCTCTGACCCACTATAAAACCATCAGTTTGCTTGAAATGATACATTCTGTGCAGTGAAGGATTACCAACAAATAATTGACCTATCTCATGCGATGCACCAGCCCCTGTAATTTTTGAAAATAGGAGCTCTGCGTACGTCAGTACCCCGTGTTTTGCTAATCCTGCCGGTCCCCGCCGACTCCCAGCGACGGGTTTATGGGTTTCAGAGCCTCCGAGGTTGAACGTTGTGTCTTTGAGCCGCTGCAGCTCGCCGAGCAGACAGTTACTGCTTTGTTTCCCACCGGGAGGAGAGGGCTTTGTTTGTTCCTCGCAAGTGTCACCCCTCGGGGGTGTCTATAATTCTGTCCTGTTTCCCCATCTTGTCTCGCTTTTATAGCCGCGTTGTTATATATCGGGTGGTCGGTGGGTCACGGAGGGCTGGGCGCACCCCTCATAAAGGTCCTCGTTCAGAAAAAAAAATAAAATAAAAAATGGAGGACTTTTTTTTATGGGTCTAATTGGAACTTGGCAGTGCGGCCATGTGGGCTGCTGGTAGGGATTAGACCGGTGGCTCA